>NC_139521.1:63327105-63387105 GCF_947247035.1 Vipera ursinii
TAAAAAATATTAAATTGACCCTGTACTCAATTAAAAAGAACCCCAAATTAAAAATTTCTCCTCAGTCTGGGCCCGAGAGCTCGAAGAGCCAGGTCTTCAGGCCCCGGCGGAATGATCGGAGGTCGGGGGCAGTTCTCAGCTCCACCGGCAGCTGGTTCCAGAGGGCAGGCGCTCCCACCGAGAAGGCCCTATCCCTGGGTGTCACCCGCCGGCAATCTCTTACCGGCGGGACCCTGAGCAGACCCTCCCTGTGGGAGCGCACTGGGCGAAGGGCGTTTGATGCCGGCAGCAGGTGTTCCCTCAGATATCCCGGACCCAGGCCATGTAGGGCTTTATAGGTGATAATGCTGACTTTTTGAAGACAGAAATAAGCTTCCCAACCCTAATCTCAATTCTGAACCAACTGCTTATCTTCATGTTTTTCCTATCTATCAGGAACCTTTGCTGTCATATAATAGGATCAGACTCTACATCTATCTACATGGGGCAAAGAGCTAAGAGTTTGCAGGAAACCTGGTTTTGAACATAGATTGCTCTACACATAGAGTAGGAATTGAAACTATTTACAGTGCTGCTGTCAAATCCTACACTGTTGGGACAGATCAATGAAGTCAGAATTACAGACTGCAACAAGAAATTGTTAAAGCTAGTCTTGGGTTAAATAATCTTGGAAATTGAAAGAGAATTCCCAATGTTCATTTTTAGGGAGTTTATTAAGCCAGAGTCTTGGAAAATGTGAAATACTCCTTCCATTGTTGGCACTTATAAGCCAAGCTACCCATGGACTTTTTTGCTATCTCCTGATTGGCTATGTCTAATTTCCTTTCTATCACTTCCCCAGACTCCCAACAGTCTCTTGTAACTCCCAAGTTTTAGATACTATGCTAAGAGTAGGTACCACATCCCTTCAAAGGAGCCTTAAATTAGCCAGTTAGGGACTGAAGTGTCACAGTTTCTAATATATAGCAGCACTGCACAATTGCTTAAGTCCTCCCCTATTGGCTACCCAACCTTGCATTCATTTGTAAGAATGTTTCAGCTTAGAGCCAACTGAGAACTTGTTAAAAAAACTTGATTCTTTTTCTCCTAAAATGTCTTTGATAGAAAATTAATGCTAAAATATTATTGAACTCTAGGAAAGTCATTGTAATGTACAGTATAAACAGGATGATAGTAATTTTCAGAAAATGAACAAAATATAGCTTTTTCAAATTTTTATGGAATGTTTCAGAAATTGTTCTCATAATCCAATAGAGAGACCATTTAAGTGATATCAAAGAAGAATTGTCAGCAGCAAAATTGTTTTGTTTGTTTTTGTTTTGCTTTTTAAAAACTGATATTCCAGTTTGGAAAAGATTGCAAATACTTCATTTTATAAGTAAGGTAACCTAAAGGCAAAAGGAATGGGTATTTTCAGTCTGCAAAATATGTATAGATTCCAGAAATTCAAGCACATCCCATTCTGGTCATTCAAATATAAACCATGTATAAAAATATATTAAGGACACTGCATATTCACTTTTCCTTCTTTCACTTTCCTTAGATTTTTCTTCTTTCCAAGGAATTGAATAATTTAGGTGGAGACTTTCTATTTCTATCCCTCTCTAACAGCCAAGCATCTGGGAAGAAAAAAATTCTTTCTTTTTTCTCCTCTTCCTTCGCCTCTTCTTCCTCTTTTTCTTCTCCCTCTCCTTCCCTTTCTCCCCCTTCTTCCTTCTCCTCCTCTTCCTCCTCCTCTGTTTTTGACACAACTCTCTTTTTCTGAATTAGACTTAATTGAAGTTTAAAGTCTTGACATCATTACCCTCATGTATTTAGTAATTTTCCTTTCCTATCCCATCGAAAATTACAATTCAGAATTAATTTCTAGTAGGCTTTTACATACACACTTACAGATTTGGGAACTGTATCTGTCAGTTAAATCCCACGATTACTTAAATTTCCTATAGAATTTATCAAAGAATTGCCTGAGCAAGAGGAGAAAACGCCCAAGTAATTCAGAACATCCTGAGTGCCACAATTCAGTCGTGCAAAAATTGCCATCCTTAAGTACAGAAAAAAATTACTTGAAGGTATCCACTTAAACTTACTCCAAAGTTTCTAAGCATGGTGAGCTGCAATCTGGAGATGAATAACTGGCAGAATAATTAGAAAAGGCCTTTATGTTGACTTACCTATGGAGATATAATTGCATAATACCATTTAAAAAAATTCCCTAAAGGGAAAATATTGAAACCACAGAGCAACAGAATAAAAATAAACTCCTACGGAGCAATTATTGTTCATTAACAGACTCCATCTGCCATGGGATTTCATGCATTAAAGGACAGTAGCATTCTCAGCAGTTAAACATCCAGCTTAGTTCTTGAAAGCTTATGATTAAAGATGTTTCCAAATTCTGTATCTTGAAGTTCCAAATTATTTGGTTTTGTTTCTAAAGTGAACCCAGGGAACAAATTGTTTCTCACCAATATATGTTCTGCTTTGGTTTTTTCCCCCCCATTTTTGAATGATGTCCCAAATGCTCTGCAGTCAAACTCATCAGAATAAATTACAGATTATGCTGGATTTCAACACTTTAGGAATAATGTAAAGGGATTAAAATGGACTGTTGCTACTCAGCATTATACCCTTAAAATGCCTCATCCTCCAGTGCAATCTTGATTTGGAATTAGTGGACTTACTCTTTAATATATGAGAGATAGGACTGCAAGTATTCATTATGCAAACATTTTACTTTTTTTCCAGACTTGACATTTATGTAACATTTCATCTCAGCCTTAAAAGGTACTAGTAGTTTGCACATATGGATATCATTATATTAATAGATATGACCTATTTACAATGATTGCAGTTCCATCTAACCTGCTATCAATTCCAATACTGCCATGAATTAAAAAAAATAGATGAGTGGCTCTAATAGTTGATTAGGAGGGATGTGAAAAGTGGATTAAGGGAGCTGCATCACCACCACTATATCCTACCATCTCAAGCTTCCTTAATGGCCAATTTAGAGTCTAGTCAAAAGAAATGGCTTTTTCAATGAGGAAATCAGAAGTGCCTTAATTGCTGGGGCTGGTTTATAGCTCAGTATTGGAGCATTGCTGATCAACTTTCCTGAAGCCCTTTCTATAAATAAGACATCAGCCCTGGTGGCACAGTGGTTAGAATGCAGTATTGAAGGCAAACTCTGCCCACACTTGGAGTTCAGTCCTGATGAGACTAGAAATTGACTCAGCCTTCCATCTTTCTGAGGCCAGTAAAATGAGGACCCAAATTGTTGTGGGCAATACACTGACATTGCAAACTGCTCAGAGTGCTGTAAAAGCACTATGGAGTGGCATATACTGTAAGTCTAAATGATATTGCTATCATAACGGAGATGACCAGGATCCCCTCTGTGTTTAAACTGTGTTAATGCCACAAGTTTATGATGTCACTAGCACAAATGTTATAAAATAGTTGAGGGGATGGCTTCTGTTGTTACACTCTAAATTTGCTGAAAAAGGTGTAAAAGATGGACAAAGCGAATAAATTAAGGAAATGAATAAGAGAGAATTACTTGATGTAAAGGCAGTCTAGTGGCACTGATATCAGAAATTTAAGCTTCAAAGAAAATTCAGATAGAGTTGATACTGGAAGGCCTTTTCCATTACTACCTTATAAACTAATCACAACAATTTAGCAAGTTCAAGAATTGGTTGTTGCTGTTCAGTTGCTAAGTTGTGTCCAACTCTTTCTGACCCTGGTGTAGCATAGAGTGCCAGCCCCCCTCTCCTCCACTGTATCCCAGAGTTTGCCCAAATTCATGTTCATTGAGTCAATAACACTATCTAACCATCTCATCCTCTGCTTCCCCTTCTCCTTTTCCCAATATGAGAGTCTTTTCCAATGAGTCCTCTCTTCTCATTTGATGGCCAAAGTATTTGGGCTTTTGCTTCAATATCTGTCCTTCCAAAGAAGTCAGGGTTAATTTCCTTTGGGGTTGACTTGTTTGATCTACTTGCAGTCCAAGGGACTCTCAAGAGTCTTCACCAGCATCACAGTTTGAAAGCATCAATATTTCAGCACTCAGCCTTCCTCATACCTTATACAGTCATACCTTACTACTGGGAAAACCATAGCTTTGACTATATGAACCTTTGTTGGCAAGGTGATGTCTCTGCTTTTTAATATTCTATCTAGGTTTGCCATAGCTTTCCTCCCAAGGAGCAAGTGTCCTTTCATTTCATGGCTGCCGTCACCGTCTGCAATGATCTTGGAACCCAAGAAAAATAAAATCTATCACTGTTTCTATTTCTTTGTCTTCTATTTTCCAGTTCAGGAATTGCTTCTGTCTAAAAATCAATGGTTGCCTTTTGCTGGAGATCTTGAATTAGGTTGCAATAAGCATCTCTGTTCAGAGAATGTATCCCTAATTATGACTGTGGCATTTAGACAATTGTATAGTATTGTAAATAGGCATGAGGACTGTGTTTATAAAAGGAAAAGAATAATTGTATGGCTAATGAGTTAATATCTTGTAATGAACCATCTTAATTCCCTCTGTTAATTAGGTTTCTTCTGGTATACAATATATGGAAGATCTAAGGAATGGTTATGATAAAATACATCATAATCATATTAGAAATAGCATGTATAGCAACTGTGCTATTCTGGTAAACAAAAGAAATTCCACCTAAGTGGCTCTGAGTGGGCCAAGGAACACAATATGTGGGAACATAGCTAGGAAATGTGGTGAGAAAAAGGTAGGCAGGCATATTTGCAAAAATAATCCAGCACATGGCAATCATCAGCAGAAGCCCAGCCAGCTCACAGCTAGCAAAACATGCCTTATCCACAGGTTATAGCATAAACACAGATGCAGCAAAATGAGTCACTGGAGTAAAACAAAAATTCAAATTGGACACAAATTAAGCTCTGTGCACATGCATGACAAGGAATCCATTGAGCAAAACTAATTTTATGCGAGTGCCAGAATGGCTGTTTTGCATGTTGGAAATGAAACCGAGGCATTAGTAAAAGGAACGTAGCTCAGTGGAAGGGTTCACACTTTGCATAAATAAGCTCCATATCTTTTCTTTGACATATTCATTTAAAAGGTGTCAAGAATCGGGAATGCATTTTTTTAAATGACTAGTAAAAAAGTGAAGTTTTTAATGATCTTGCAGATGAGAATGTACAAGTCACGGATTCACTCAGTAAGAAATAGTCCGGTTTTACATTGTGAAAAATAAGTATGATGTGAATAGAAGACGCTCATATGAGTGTTATCAAATGTTCCTTGGATTTCTTTAGATAGAAAAACAATCATCAATTGATCTGTTTGCATTCATTCCGTGTTTTTCAACTCAAACCTATTTAAGGTAATAAGAATATGTCCCAGATCATTCTGTAATATCTCTGAAAATGAATGGAATAGTCTGTGACTTATGCTTAAACTGCGTGTTTATGATTAAGTTTCTGTATTGCTGCAATCTGTATATCTATTAAAAATAAATAGATTTCTCTCCCCCTAAAGAGATATTCAACAACTTCCATTCTTATTTGTTATTGGAACTCCAATCATACCAATAAGAAGAGATATAAGAATACTTGTAGCTTAAGGTTGAACTGTGGGGCCATTGATGGTTGGTGGTTTTTTTGCAGCACTATGATGTTGCCTAGTTTGGCAATGAAACATCTGCAAGAAAACCGCCAAATTCAGCACCAAGAACCCCACGACTCCAATCATATTTTTTCTGTTGGAGGAAAAAATATGCAAAGGAGGCTAGGACTCTGTCCATCTGTCATTATTTCTCGTTGTTGGTGTTGGTGTTGTTCTGCATAAGAATGCTCTAAAAACTGAACACAACAGGACCAAATCTGGTGTAGAGATACAATAGTTGGGAACAACCTTGAGTTCAAAATCAGCTGGATTAGACTGGGTCTAAAGAGAAAAGACTAGCCTAAACTATTCCTCACCGATTGAAGGAAAGTGTGTGATGGATCAAAAAGTTGTCAGCTGCTGCATTATAACCACTTTTCTATCCACCCTCCAATCATAAAATCCAAAGTAGATCTAATGAAAGCAGGAAACTTCCAGAAATTTCCAGAAAGCAACCTCCTATTTTCCACATCTTCTTTTGTACTCCTTCACTTCATTCCCATCTATTCATATCACTAACAGAGTAAGTTTCCCTTGGACCACATTCATTAAAAAGGTTGAACATTTCCCCCATAACATTTGAAACCTAGATGTGGGCAGAATAACCTAGCTGTGAAGTGGTCATGTTAAGTTAAATGATCAAGTTAGGAAGTAATTCATGAGAGCATAAGAAGGTAAGCTCAACAAGAAAAGATGTAAAGGAGAGATGGAAGCATGTATCGGCTGCTGAGCATAACCATAGAAAAGATGAAGTAACAGGAGAGCAGCAAAATCTATTCCTTCATACATTTTTACCATCAAGTGTTTAGTGAAAATAAGACTGAACACACTAAGGTCTTTATAGAACAGCATCATTAGGGCCAATGTCCATCTTATAAGTCTTAACGTTTGCATCTACATCACGTTTTAGATCTTGCCTTATTTTGTAACTCATTATATATTTATTTTTAATAAATCAAGGCAGCAAACATATCATCCTCTTTCCCCACAACTACAAGGACTCTGTGAGGCTACAGGAGGTGATTAAAAAATGCACATCTTCTCTACAGTTGTAATGTACAGTTTGGTCTACAACTGCCACTAATTTACTAACTTAGAGGTAAAGCTTTTTTAAAAAATAAATGTTGAATGTGCTCCTAGTAACATAATATAACCTTTATTGTCACTTTTTCTGTGTACACAGAGGAACACATTAAAAATGAAATTCTGATGCCCAGTCTCAAAATATGTGTGTGTATATATGTATGTGTGTGTGTCTGTTTGTGTGTGTGTCTGTCTGTATATGTGTATATTAATCAGTGGCCATTTTGAATTTGGGGGATGTGTAGTTTTCTTTAATGTAAAGTGGTTTGTACATAATTTAATCTAATATATAGTTTTAAAATCAACTATTTCCATTGTATGTTCTTTTCTTAAAATTGAAACTACCACAAATAAAATTTGGGTATAAATTTTCCAAATATATATTAGGCTCCATTTTTTTTGCAGCCTGTGTTGTAGCAGTTAGTTCACAATCACAGCAATTCAGTCCTACAGAAAACTGTTGTAGCTTTCTTTTTTTTACAATAGTGTGACATTAAAAGTGCCTTAAAGAACAAAATAATTTCAAAATGTTGAGTTAATGAGATTTATCTAACATTAGGTCAAATAATTATAAAGCCTTCTTCTACTAATTTTTTTCAAGAATTACTGCTTTTTTTTCCTAAGGAAAACATTCAGCCAGTTTGCACCAGTTTCGGCAGAACCAGTAGCTAATTTTTTGTTGCTCAGGTCCAGAATGGACTTCTGGAAGCAGCATCCACACAGAGAACCAGTTGTTGACATATTTGAATCCCACCACTGCAAAGGAAGAAACCATAGCACAGATTACAAACATTAAACAGGACAGGTACAGACTTCACTGGATAGTTAGGTCTGCAGGAAAAAAAACAATTGCAACCAGTGTCCCTTCCACTGAGGACCTGTATATGCAGGAGCCAGAAAGAGGGCTGAGGAAATATCTATAGGCCCCTCACATTCTGGACATAAACTGTTCCTCCCCTCAGGACATCACTGCATGTCAAACAACTAGACAGAAAGATAGTTCTCCCACCCCCACCCCCGCTATCACTCTAATAAACACTTGCCTAAAGATATTTACCCATGTAGTAAGGCTGTAGGATAATTACTATTTTTTTTTTTAAATTCCATTTATATCCCGCCCTTCTCCGAAGACTCAGGGCGGCTTACAAGCTTAGCAGTATTATCCATCTCATCTTCTCATCTTTCCTGCATCTTCTCCTATTGGTATCATATGATTAATCACTTGTTTGTATCTTATGATTTATGATCTATGACTTATCACTTTGTTGTTTGCATGTACACTGAAAGCTTATGCACCGGAGACAAATTCCTTATGTGTCCAATCATACTTAGCCAATAAAGAATATTACAGATTCCAATTACAAAGTTTTGTGAAGTCAGAATTAGGGAAGTGAAGCTTATTGGCAGATACATATTGGGAAACCTCATCAGAAATAGAATGGAGTGCAAGAAGGTCCCAAGAATCCTTGCTAGTAGTAGTAGTAGTGGTCATAGGCATTTGGTACAAACTAAAAACAACAACAACAGCACAAGCATCAAGAAAACACTGTGCAAAATTACCTGATGATGCATCTGTTATCTCTCATCCTGTAATGATGCCAGCTACTTTTATAATCCAAGTTTAATTCTGGAAAATTATGGGTTGTTTACTCATTCCCCCACTGATCCTGTGGACTAATGTGACGAATTAAAATGATTACTCTTCCATCACTGGCAAGCAATAAGCTTTGCAGCAAAAGTTTCTCCAAAGTGTATTTATTGTACCCACTAGGAAAATGTAATTGCACAATAGAGTATTTGGCCTCGCCTGGCCTGGCCTGTTTTATTTTATTGTTTGCATTGGCTATGTTTTCCTTTTACCCAGAGAAATGGAGCGAACATCTTACCTCTCCAAACTGTTTGTAAGATCGCATTGCAACTTGCTAATAAAGGAGTTCCTTAGAAGAGGTGTAGTAATAAAAAAGCAGCACTGAGGGAGAAATGTTCATCAGCAAGTCATTCACCGGTGGTGCGATGAAACTTTAAGTGTTAATGGTGGCCTCCAATCTGCTTCAGAGATTTCATTTTCAAACTGAATAAGTGTTGGTAAAAAAGCATTGGGGAACAGCTGGAAGTCTTCATTGCAACAGCTGTTCAACAACTTATCCCACTACCCTTCCCATATATCATTATCAATTGGGAACATGGACAATTAGCATGGAGGTCTCTGTAAGCACCTGTAGGTGTAAGAGACATAGGAACATTTTCAGTCTGTTCCTCCCAGCTACGATAATCTCTCTTCCATCACCGGTATTGCAGAAGATCCAGGATCTGATCCAGCCTCAGCTAAATACCAGCAGTCGTAGTTTGTTATCCAATTCTACAGTATTACAGAATCAGAGTTGGAAAGAACCTAAGTGGTCATCAATTCCATTCCCCTATACTACACTACAGGATGGCCTACACCAATCTTAATAGATGACCGTCCAAACTATAAAAAGTGTTTTCTTTCTTTAGGGTTTTAAAAGAATGAAATAATATAGATGATTTCCTTAATATGAATTACGATAAAGATTAGTGTGTGAACAGAAGTACATATTATCCCCCACAGCAAAGAGACGCAGAGATGGTCAAATTCATTCTTTTATCCCTAAGAAGAGAATATATCTAACCTTGTTTCTATTTTGAAATTGCTTCTGGATTTTGTGCTTGCAATAAAAAAAATGAAATTTTGATTTTTGTTCTTGCTAATTAGATAGATAGGTTTATTGTTACAGAAATGTTTTGTACATACTGTTGTGTAAAAGTAAAACGTTGCGGTTGTAATGTTATCTTCTACTGTGCTAAAAGAGAAGTTGGTACCTTTTTCCTTTCTTTTCTCTCTTTACACTATTTTTTCCTCTTCCCTTCCTCTCCTCCTAGTTTTCCATTATTATTTTTTTAAAATTTCTCTTTGTATTTTATATTTCGGTAAACTAGTAAAACTATTAAAATGCAATTGATGACCATCTAGCATCTGTTCAAAATCCTCCAGTGAAGGGGAAGAAATTTATTTATTTATTTATTTATTTATTTATTTATTTATTTATTTATTTATTTATTTATTTATTTATTTATTTATTTATTTATTTTTATAAACCGCCCTTCTCCCGAGGGACTCGGGGCGGTGTACAGAGTAAGGTAGGCAAACATAATAAAACAGTACTGAAAAACAATAAACAAAACAAACTGGGACCCCAATTAGAGCTATCAGGCCAGGCCGGACTGCTGGAATAGGTAAGTCTTCAAGTCGCGCCGGAAGGTGCGGAGGTCGGGGGCCATCCGGATTTCAGTTGGTAAGCAGTTCCAGAGGGCTGGCACACCCACTGAGAATGCCCTCCCCCTGGGGGCCACCAGCCGACATTCCTTGAGCGGTGGCACCCTGAGGAGGCCCTCTCTGTGGGAGCGCACAGGGCGGTGGGGTGTTGACATTGGCAGAAGGTGCTCCCGTAGGTAGTCCGGACCCATGCCATGTAGGGCTTTGTATGTCATTGTTAGCACCTTGAACTTCACCCGGAAGGCAACTGGAAGCCAGTGCAGCGCACGGAGGAGAGGTGTGATATGGGAGTATCGGGAGGCTCCCAAAAGTGTCCGTGCCGCTGCACTTTGCACCAGTTGAAGCTTGTCTATACCTGCAAGGATTAGACCTGTGCAGACCACGGTTTTGTATGCGACACTCTATGAACACAAAAAACAGAAGCACTGACACTTTTTAATTTATTTTATTTATTTATTTTTATTCCATTTATATCCCGCCCTTCTCCGAAGACTCAGGGCGGCTTACAAGCTTAGCAGTAGCCTTCATTCTATGTATATGCCTGCTTGTTAGGGCTTTCACACACACACCAAGCGGCATTATTACAAAGTCAGCTTAATTGCCCCCAACAATCTGGGTCCTCATTTTACCTACCTCGGAAGGATGGAAGGCTGAGTCAACCTTGAGCCTGGTGGGATGCGAACCTGCACTAATTGCAGGCAGCTGGTGTTACTTAAGGAGGCATTAGCCCACTGCTCCACCAAGGCTCAATGATGGTGTCAGAGAAGAGTCTTGAGAAATAATTGAGATAAAGCTGAGAAAATTGGAATTAAAGAGAAAAGAGAACCTTAAAACAAGCCGGTAGATGGTAAATTCAGCAGTGATGGTAAATTTATTTATTATTTTATTTTGTAATGTAGTGGGTCCGACGCAAGGTAAAGACACCAGCTGGAGTACGTGTTCAGCTCTTTATTGGGGGGGACGTACTGAAAAACAAGGGCTACCTGGCCTCCTTAAATACCTAGCCAGGTAGGCAACCAGCCAATGGGGTTGGCCCTAGGTTTCCCGCCGAAACTAGGTTTCCCGCCAAAACCATCCAGGCCAACGCCCCCTGGTGGCTGTTGCTATGCGGCTGCCTGCATCAGGATACATAACATATTTAATAAGTAATTGCATGCTTATTTGTTAAATTGTTAAATAATTAAATCACTGTTATTATTAGTAAATATGTTGATCAGGGCAGGGCAACATTAGAAGAGCTGCAGGGTCAGGTAGAAGTGACTGATCCTGGAGAATGTTTAGATTGATGCTTCAGATCAACACTGACTTGATGGAATATAATCAAATCATTTTACTAGCCTTATGTTCATAAGGTCTAAAAACTGGCTTGCTTTTTAAAAAGTCCATTCTGATTTTCCATGCTGAGACTAATCTTCATAAAATACACAAATGTGTCCTGAGCCAACTATTGACATTAACCTCTGATGTAATTAAGGTTTCAATATAAATTACTATGGCAAAATATTTTGACTCTTCAGCAAATCCAGCTGTTTACTTACATGTTGGCTGAGTTTAAAAGCACATTTAGAATTGGACCTCTTTTCCTAATTTCAGTAAATTGCTGTCCTGGTGGCCTATATAGCGCCTATATAGCTCCTTCCAGTTTCATGATTCTTTTATTCTGTAAAGAGGAGACACATAGCTAAACATTAGTGGCTTACAGCGGAACCCTAACTTAGGGTGGCTGAGTTAGTAATCTTTAAATTTATTTTTGCTGACACAGATATCCTTCTGATGGAAGACACCAGGACTCACCTGGGAGAGCACTGTTTTTTTAATTTAGAGGTGGCAAAAACGGCTAAAGAAGGTTCCTATCTAGAACCCACACACACACTCACACACAGTGCTGGCAGAGTTAAGATTTCCTTAGGAATCTATACAATTCCCAATGGACTGACTGTAATACAATTTTCAAAACACAATTGGATTCCTATGACAACTTAGCCAACTTAAGTTTCTGCCTGCTACTTTCTTATGCAGCTCTTTAATTATATCAGGCACCTTTTTAATAGTTTGAATGGTTACCTGGAACAATCCCTTTTCTCATTAGTACAGATATGGGTAATTTTCAACTTAGGACCACAATCAGGACTGGAATTTTCATTCTAAGTCAGCACAGTCATTAGTTGAGTCATCCTGTGATTGGACCAAATTTTACAATCATTTTTATCATGGTCATAAATCAAATAACGGTGTTATAATTGAAGTCATGCGGTTGTAAGTGTGAGTGCAGCTTAATCAATGGCAGGTTTTTCTGGTTTTTTGTGGGGAACTGTAGTTATTCACAGTCAGTATAGCTAAATCAAAACCTTCTTTTTTGAACAAGCTTTTTTTTCTCAAAAAAAGCTTCTTTTTTCTCAAAACCTTCTTTTTTGAACAAGCTGGCCTGGTCTGACGGGATGGGGTTGGTTTTTTATAATTAGTTTTAATTTTTAATATGTATCAATTACTACAGGCATAGTTGTTTAATCACTTTTTAATTTTTGTATCCTGTTTTTTATTATGTATTGCCCTGTTCACCGCCCTGAGTCCTTCGGGAGAAGGGCGGTATACAAATTAAATTATTAAATTAAATTAAATTAAATCATATTTGCTATCTACCAATTTCTCCATTGTTATAATCCTATTTAAACCCACTGTGGAGAAATGAGACATTCTCATTTGTTCAGCTACTGGTGTTGAAATAGTGCTTTGGTAAAAACCGGAGATGTGAAAAGGGAGTTTTCCCCTGTTTTATTTGTAATACCCTGTAAAGAAAGGTTGACCAATCAATTTTTCGTGTTTCACCCCAAAATTTGCTCGTCTGTAACTTTTTTGTAGAATGAAGTGTATATGTACAAATCACACAGAAGATTTCAAGAACAGTAAGGGCTGCTAAAACAGCAGAGCACAGTATAACTGATATTTTAAGAAGCATAAATGTTTATGTGGTCTTCAGATTTAATTTTAATGAAACACTAAGTTATGCAAAACTATTCTTTACCCTGAAGGAAAGGGAATATTTTAAATTATAATTGACTATTTATTGGTTGACTTTTAAAAGTGATAAGAGGAAGGAAGCTAGGCATCAGACTGTGGAATTAAATATTCCCAAGAATAACTGAATTTTAACTTGTGCCAACTTTTGCCTTTCAATTCTGTTTTCCCCACCTTTTCTTTTGTGTCATCTCATGGAAGCAGGACACAGTTTTTTTTCTTTTAACAACCCTGTAAACCCTTGGATTGGGGTAGAATCGGGGCAACTGAATGAAGCTGAGCGTTTACTGGCTGGATGCCCTTCCTAACACCTGGAAGCAGGTCATAGTACAGAACTGAAATATGTATTATGATCGCTCTTATGATTTATCTATGCATAAAACTGACCATATGACTGATTTATTTGCCTATTAGCCAGTGAGTTATGATTACTGTGGAACTGAAAACATAGTAGAGTAGTACTGTGGAAAAAAAACCTGCCATGTTTTCCCCTGCATGCCCTTTTAAGAAAGACAAATTGCTTCCTCTTCATCCTTCACTACACAATTCTTCCAATAGTTTGCAAATTCTGTGGCTAAACATCCTTAGAAACATTAGAAACATTAAGAGTTCCCAGTACAATAGCTTGGAAAACCTGAAAGTTATAATTACCAAAGGAATTTTTAAAAGAATAGAACAGAGCTGGATGGGACCTTGGAGGTCTTCTAGTCCAGCCCTCTGCCCAAGCAGGAGAACCTATACCATCTCAGACAAATGACTGTCCAGTCTCTTCTTAAAAACCTTCTGTGATGGAGCACCCATGATTTCTGAGGGCAAGTTGTTCCTCTGGTTAATTATCCTCACTGTTAGGAAGTTTCTCCTTAATTCCAGGTTGCTTCTCTCTTTGATGGTTGATACATTCCTATAGCTGTCACCAAGAAGGTCCATGATCAGGGGCATTAGAATTTTTGTGTTTTGTTTGTTTATTCAGGTTGTACAATTTTGTCACAGTCCCTGGAGGAATGGGAGTCTAGATGAGGAACAACAAGTTTCAACTCAATCCTAGCAAGTCTGAGAGGCTTTGGTTATACTCCCTCAGATGGAACCAATTTGAGGGTCCTCCTGGACTCATGGTTCCTCTCCAAGGAGTAGATGGCAGTCATGGAGAAGAGAGCTGTCAACACTGCTAACATCGGATGTTCTTGCTTCGACAATATATGAAAATGCAGCCATTTTCCCCCTAACTTGTGTGTTACTTTTAGAGTTAGAATTAGATGATGCAGGGGGGGAGAGGAAGAATGTGTATAAGAATTAGTTAGACATAACAACCTTGTAGTAGAGTGTTTTTTTAAGACTGTTTGAAATAAGAGATGATAAGGAATGGTGGGTGGGAGAATTGGAGGGAAGGTCGGCATTTCAAACTAATTTGAGAATGTGATTTCTGACTGTTAATTAGAGGAGGGAATTGTGCTTTGATATTATGTGTTTAGGGAGGAGAATGCAGATTTTGGCTTAGACCATGTCTGTGCCAATGCCATGCTAATTGAATAAAGATTATTTAAGGTAAACAATGCCTCCAAGTTCTTTGAAGAGTTTCATCTGTCGGAACCATGACAAGAGGCTTTGCACAGCTTTGGATCATGCATCAGTTGCACCCATTCTTAGACTGAGAGGATCTCGCATAGTCAGTCATGCCTTAGTGACATTCTGATAGGGCTACAACAGTGCCATATCATGGGGCTGCTCTTGAAGAGTATTCAGAATCTTCTACCAGTGCAGAATGTAGTGGCATAAGCAATAAGGGCACCTGTTATTTTGCACATGTGATAATATGTTCCTTGAGTTGCACTGACTACCAATATGCTTATAGATGCAACTCAAGTTGACTACCTTTCATGGCTTGGGGATGAGTTACTTATAAGATAGTCTCTTCCTGTTTATATACATACCATACAATCCAGCAAGAGGAACATATTTCAGGTCCTGTTTTGTAAAAAAGTATTGTCTAGTGGAGCCCAGGAAGAGAATCTTTTCAGCTATGGTGTCTGACCACTGGAATATCATCCCTCCAGAGATCAGATTGACCCCAATCCCCCAAAAGGCTTTCCAGACTTGGATATGTACTGGAACCAAGGATCCTCAGTGTGGAGCTCATTTCCTGATTGTGCTGACTATATGAAGTTTTTGCCATTTTCTCCCAGCAGTTATGTGTTTTATATTTTTAATGGTTATATTATTTTTAATATTGTTATATGACCAGAGACATGTATTTAAGATGGGTACCCATGTAAATCTAAAACAAAAAGGATATAAACCCAGTGGCACAGTGCTTAAAGTGCGGCATTATAGACAAACTCTGCCCACTGCCTGGAGTTTGATCCTGGTGGGGCTCATGGTAAACTTAACCTTTCATTCTTCTGGTGGTAAAATGAACACCTAAACTGTTGGGGACAATATACAATTTACTTTTACAATATACATTTGGAAGTTTATCTGTGTCCTGAAGGTCACCTGAATGGTGGAAATGGGTTTGGACCACTTTGGTGACCCTGAAGACACAGATAAACTTCCAAGTGGCCTCAATGACTCTCTAAAAGAATGCAAAATGACCAGCTGTCTGCCAGGAATATAAATCCTTCCATTCTCCACCATCCAGTCAGAGCTGAAGAAGCTTCTTGGATGAGAAGCGAAACATCTTCAAAGATGTTCAAAGTCCAGTTGCCTCTTGAAAAAGCACCTTTGGGACAATGAACTAATCCAGGGGTTGGCAACCGTGGCTCTTTTATGACTCATGGACTTCACCTCCCATAACTCCTGGGAGTCAGCATGGCTGGCTCAGGAATTCTGGGAGCTGAAGTCCAGGAGTCATAAAAGAGCCAAGGTTGCCTATCCCTGAACTAATCCAACCCAAGTTTCAGTGTGGGCAAGAGATTGTGTCTTAATGTAGGCAACCCCTGATTTCTACTGTGCTTCATATATATTTTTTCCATTCCTACTCTTCCCTCTCCCCAAAATGGAATCACACCCTCTTTTTTGCTTATTTGTTTGCCTAAAAATCAACACTTCTGCCTCTTTGATTGTGAGTAACACAATCTTGTATTGCAAAAGCCATCTTCTCTTTGATAAAATTCCAAACCATCCATGCCTGTGCACTCTAGTGAATGATGTGTCTTCTTTCTCCACCTGCTTTAATGTTACTGTAAAAGAAAACTATTTCTGTTTTAAGATCCTCTTTTTTCTTTTTTCTTTTCTTTTTTTTTCCTTCTTAATACGTACTTAAAATCTTTTCAGAACTCCAGCTTTGGAGCTCCTTCCTGTATACAACCACGCAGAAGAGAATTTATGCTAATCTCTTGCCCGGCTCAAGGAGCTCTCTCTTTTGAAAATAATAATATAAAGGTAAGAAGAGTGGAGGAAGGAAAGGAAGACAGAGAGGAGGACTATAGTGTACTTTCCTTCCATTGAAATCATTTTAGTTTAAATATTTTATCTAAGTCCTTTGAAAAAAAAACTAGGGTACCCTGTTACTTGGTAACAATCTAGGCAGGCTAAACATCTTCTATACCAGACATGTCAAAAACAAGGCCCGGGGGCCGGATCCGGCCTGCGAAGTAGTTTCATGTGGCCCATGAAGCCATCCTAGAAACAGTGAGGGAACGGCCCCAGCTGCCTTGGCCCTGGCCCAGAGACCCTCCTTCTGCCAGAGACCCTCAGATCTGTCCCACTCCCACCCAGGCCCCCATAGGCACCCTTGATGTGAACGATGTAGAGCTGGCCACGCCCACCCAGTAGGCCATACACACTCTAGCCACGCCCACCCAGTAGGCCATCCCCACCCAGTAGGCCATGCCCACCCAGTAGGCCATGCCCACCCAGTAGGCCACGCCCACCCAGTAGGCCACACCCACCCAGGCCACACCCACCCGGCCCCCTGAGGGCAACCGCAATGCTGATGCGGCCCTCAATGAAATTGAGTTTGACACCCCTGTTCTATACAATGCAAGAACATAGGGAAAACTGCTGTCAGGCTATAGGCTCATTAGCTCATACCTTTGTGTGATACAGCAGCCAACTGTATGGGAAGATCAGAAATATGGATAGGTAAGCTTTTTTACACAATTGCTCCCTAGTTGCTAGTATTTCAGGTATGCCACCTGTAATTCAGGAAGCAGGAAGCTTCTGTCAAGATTGGCAGCACTCAAGAGACTGAGCTGCGATAAATTTGTCCTGTCCTTTTAAAAAAGTGTTTAAACCGGTAGCCACATCTGACGGTAGCAAATTCCATCTATTGTAGAAAGAATAGCTTCCATCTCACCCAAATTTCCTAGTTTTACTCTGCTACTTAGCCATGTGTTTCTACTGACTAAAAAAAGTTATATTGAGATATGGTCTAACTCTTTCCTGCAAAGGTTAGGATAGTGTGGAGAGAAAGGGGAAATCTGATATGCAACATTATAGTCTTCTTTGAGTTTCTTACCCTGTCCATGCTTGTCAGTCTACTATAGGTAATCTGATGGTAAGAAGTTAAGCTTGAAGAAATGGCAGCAGTAAGAGGAAATTGTCTTCAGTCCTATGTTTTACAGTGAACTGGCCCACCAACCTAGGTAGAACATTTGTCAATAATTAATGTTTAATCTAGGTAATTAGGTTTGGTCATGAGTATGCAGATGGGCTCCTGGTAGAGCTAACCACTTCAATTATCATCAGCCAATATTGTTCTTCAAGCATTGTCCTTTTTCAATGTCCTCTTGTAAGAAAAATTGTCAGATGTTCCTTTCCATTGCAAAGTGATTACACTAAGTGACTGAATCTCACTGATGGATGTGCATTAAAAGATTTCCATTATTTTGCTGTTCTTTTGATGTTCATAAGTTTTTTTTTTTATTTTCAAGTATATCCATGAAGTTTGTCTAGACACAGTTTGCATAGGGGTCACTTGAAGATCCTTTAGTGTGTAACTCATGAATTGCGGCCTCATTTGAGTTCATTCACTGAGCCCAAATAATTGTTATCTATTTCAGGTATTATCTAATATAGTAGTAAACAAGGTATTCTCTGTTTCTGAATATATGCAAGTGTTCTTTGGGCTATTTCACTGGCGTTAGAAAATATGTAGAAATCAAAGGGAAGATTATGTTTATTAGTATGGAAAAGTGAAATTATGTTTTATAGATCATACAGCTTTAATCACCATCAACTCCACATATCAGATAAACCAACTCTTCTTATATAGAAGAAGCAAGTCTTTATCCCATTTGATTTAAGATTCTCAACTTTCTTGGAAAATAATTTAATTCTCACAAAGAACATAACAGAATAGAATAGAATAGAATAGAATAGAATAGAATAGAATAGAATAGAATAGAATAGAATAGAATAGAATAGAATAGAATAGAATAGAATAGAATAGAATAGAATAGAATAGAATAGAATAGAATAGAGCTGGAAGGTACCTTAGAGGTCTTCTAGTCCAGCCCTCTGCTCAAGCAGGAGAGCCTATACCTCTCAGACAGGTGAATGTCTAGTCTCTTCTTGAACATCTCCAGTGATGGGGTGCTCATGATTTCTGGGGCTAACTGGTTGATTGTCCTCACTGTCAGGAAGTTTCTTCTTAATTCCAGGTTGCTTCTCTCTTTGATCATTTTCCAACCATTGTTTCTCATCCTTCCCTCTGGTGCTCTGGTGAGCAATGTGACTCCCCCTTCTTCTTTGTGGCAGCCCTTGAGATACTGGAATATTGCTATCATGTCTCCCCTATTTCTTCTTTTCTTTAGACTAGCCAAACCCAAGTTCTGCAGCCGTTCTTCGTATGTTTTAATCTCCAGGCCTTTGATCATCTTAGTTGCTCTTCTCTGAATATTTTCCAAACTTTCAACATTTTTTGTGTGTGATATGGTGACCAAAATTGGCTGCAGTATTCCAGGTGTGGTCTTACTAGGGTTTTGTAAATACTTCACGTGATCTTGATTCTATGCCTCTGTTTATAGTGTGAAAAAAAAACAACATGAGGTCAGAAATTTTGGCTGCTGTTTAAAACAATCAACTTTGGTTATACTTCCAAGTCTTCCATAAATTGTAAGAACCTCTTTGGCCATTTCCCCATATAGTTACTTAACTCATAGCATAATAACTTATAGTTTTCTCCAACCATAATTGAAGTGACATGAAAAACTATCCTCATTATTGCAACTTTGGAATCTAAAGAAGTGGCTAGTGGGGAAATTACTTTAGTCAGAAATGTGAAGTCATCTGGTCTAAGGTCAAGGACATTGGAAATAGAAAGCCTGGAGATTTTGTTTTCAGATAAACAGAAAAAACTATGCAGCTAGCTGATAAATTTATGAACTAGGGCAGGGGTAGGCAACCTCGGCTCTTTTATGACTCATGGACTTCAACTCCCAGAATTCCTGAGTCAGCATAGAAGGTGTGATAACTGTGTGGGTTGGATTTCCTCTCCCTGCTTTTAGACTAGGCACATATGATCAGTTACCTCTAGCAGTTATTACAAAATTGTTAAGTTTTAATGTATACATAACAATAAATAATGGGCATATTGATACTCGATGTTAGTGATGTTTACATGTAAATTTATTTTTTCTTCTAGCCCTACTCACTTCATACTCAGACAAGACTATTCTTGTCTATTTTTCTACCCTCATTAAGTCAAATGCCACTTTATATCCTTGGAGAAAAATGGAAGTAATTTCTATGAATGATTCTGAGATCCCAACTTTACTGAAGTGGAAGTTTAAAGCTGCATCCAAACTCATCAACACCCAAAAAATGGCAAGATTCACACAGAACTTAGCCATGTTCCAAAGGTGCTTTTCAGCTCAATATCCAGGTGACCAATGAGAGTGCTGATAAACCCCAAAGTGGCCTTAATGACTCTGAGAGCTAACAATTGGCCTGCTAATGACTGAATGACTGCAAAGAACATAAATCAGTCCATTCCCCATCAGTCAGTCAGAACTGAAGAAGCTTCTTGGATGAGAAGTGAAATGTTTTTAAGGAAAAAAAAACAAGAGTTCCAGTTGCCTTTTGAAAATTATCTTTCGGACAGTCATGACTTGGATGATTGAGAATCTCCATAGACATTTACTTAGCCATGGTTTATTTTAATCATGATTTGCAGAAGAAGACAAAACTGGCTGGGATCAGAGTTCATACAATCCAGAATTGCTGGAAGCACACAAAACGTAAGGTAAAACCAATTAAACCACACTTATAGCTTAGTGCAATGCATGCCTCCAGACAATATGTGGCTTCTCTGATAGGAATCTCTTTTGGCACAAGTTTCAGCCTTTATCTTGATTGTCTATATAATGGCTCTGAGAGACAGGTCCCTATGTTAAATTACAGTCAACCCTTAACTAGATTCCTTCCAATTTACAGCTAATGTTCTTTCCTCCAGGTAATACTGATGTTTCTTGTCAACTGAAATTGACATGCACACATACTCATATGCACAGAAACACACACACACACATTGTTACGATAAACCTTTGAAATAATTCTTTTTGCTTGCCTGAAATCTTTGGTGTTAATTCACAGTTTTAAGAAGCTGGTGTGCAGAAAAGGGAGAGGTGCCTGATTAATTGCATATTTTCTCCAGAAATATTAATAAAAGAAACCAAAAATCTTAGAAAGAGGGGAAAAGCTTGGCATTAATCTAAATAAGATTTGTAATGGGCACATATTGTAGCATTCAATTAAATTATTAGAGTGGATTATTAATGAATGTGTAATAATAAATGGATCACATATGTTTTAAGCGTTACTCTTAAGTCTATTTATTTTAATATGCACACACATTTTATTATTCAATTCAATTTTTTCCTAAGCAAGGGATGTTTTTTTCCCCTCTAGTGATCAACGTAAAACATTGAGTTAAAGCACCAATATAGGAAAGTTCATTACTCTTGGTTTGTTTATCAGTATTTATACACTGCTCCAAGGAGCCTGGGCAGCATTCAACAATAAAAAATACAAGGAAAACATCACACTAAAATCCACTAGATAAAACATCTATGAAAGACACTGTCAATTCAATCAACATGAGCTAAAGATGGGGTTGGTTTATAAGAGTCATGCAAATGTGATGAGCAGTATAGAAATTTGATAAATAAATAAAATATGAGCAGAGTGGGAACAATACATATCTCTGGGGGAGAATACTGCAGTGTGATCTCCAGGCAGAAATCTTGTCACCTGCTCCATGTCTCTTGTAATTCTTGTGACTGGGGAAATGTTCAGCTATCCCTCTGTAGATGACTGCACCTCCCAAAAAGATTCATTTGTGGCAAGCTGTTGCCTGGATTATCCTGTTCTTCTTTCATTTTTCCAACTGTCTACCCAGAGAATCAATATTCTTCCTTTCTCCTGTCTCTTCACTCATACATTTCCATAAGCAATGGCCAAAGAATAATATTTGTATGCTATATATACATGCCCTCTTTTTTTAGTGTGGTTGTTTGGCACAATGACTTGAGTGGGCAGCTTTGTGAAAAGTCTTGAACTGAGATGATGGAACTTCCATCATCTTCAAATGAAACTTTAATGAATTGTTAAAATCTGGACTGGGACGGGGGTTTTCTCCCTAACTGGAGAACAATCCTAGCATTTCTTAGAGGCATCCACAAAATTGATGTGGATCCCAGGAGTGGCATATAACAAACCCTGAATTATTTATTTATTTGTTACATTGATATGGACACCCTCACAAAAATCTCACAAAAGGGACTCTGGGTTGTGTACCATAAAACCAAGGATTAAAAACATTCTACAAAAAATCCACTTAAAACCATTACATGTAAATAAAGGCAAAATCACAAGAGAGAATATATCACAGTATTAGACATGATACAGCTGGCGCACGTTAATCAGGCCTGAAAAAAAATGTTTGGAGGGATTTCTCAAGGACCACTAGGGTTGGGGTCACCTTGGGATATATGATTTTCAAAGGGTGGGTACCACAGCAGAAAAGGCTCATGTCCTTAGATCTCCTCAAGTGGAATTCCTTTAGCAGACAGGACACAGAACATGCTTCCACTACTGAATCTGATAGGATGGATAGTTGTAATGAGGGAGAGGTGTCCTTCAGAAATAGCAATAGCAACAGCACTTAGACTTATATACCGCTTCACAGTGCTTTACAACCCACTCTAAAGAGTTTATAGAGTCAGCCTATTGCCCCCAACAATCTGGGTCCTCATTTTACCAACCATGGAAGGATGGAAGACTAAGTCAACCTTGAGCTGGTGAGAATTAAACTGCCAAATTGCAGTCAGCAGAAGTAGCCTGCAGTACTGCATTCTAACCACTGCCCCATCACAGCTCATATCCTGACTCCATGCCAGCTAGAGCATTAAAGGTCCAAATGAGGATCTTGAATTGGACCCAAAAGCAAATTGGTAAACAATGCAGTTTGTCAGATCATGCACAGCCTTATTGCGCTGAGGTAACCCAGGAGTAAATGCAGTACACAGTGGTTTGTATTAAATGATGGTTTATATTACAATATCTACAAATATACTAGAAACAAAATACATACACATGGTGAAACAGCAAACTCCAATAGACAGCAGTTACAGCAGTCAAATTGATGGGAGAGAGAAAAAGACTCCAGCAAAAAACTCCCCTTTTATAATCGGACCCTTAAAGGGATACAGACACAAGCTCTGCTGAGTCATTCCTATCATTGCATCATCCTATCATTGCATCAGCCATATTACATTACATCAGCTGGTTAGCCTTTAAATTATTACCTTGACACAGTTCATGGGCCAGAATTGTAGCATGTGTCCTTCTAAGACAGGGGTGTCAAACTGCTGGCCTGTGGGCTGGGTGCATCATAGCAAAACCGTGCCCACCCCATTGCTGGCAATGGCAAAAAAAAAAAGTCATGATACATCACGACACATCTTGTGACATTGCAAGTTTGACATCCCTGTTCTAAGAGCACACATATCTGCACCAGCTGCTATGTTTTGCACTAGCTGAAGCTTCCAGATACTCTTCAAGGGAAGCCTCGTGTAGAGTACATTACCGTAGTCCATTCTGCCATTCTGCCTTGATACAAGTTCCGTTTTTCTTTCTGTGTTGTGATTTCACATGTATATATGAAAAGCTACAGCATGGATAACAATAGGAAAACATTGCCTTGATCATTTTTATGACAGTATGTGTGTGTTTGTGTGTGTGTTTGTGTTTGCCTCATTATCTTTCCATACATAGCATCTAAGTTCACACAAATTATAATGATTCTTGTCTATTATGGAGTTAAAATGACAGAATAACAGGGTTGGAAGGACCTTGGGGGTCTTTTAGTCCACCCCTTGCTCAAGCAGGAAACCCTATAACATTTCAGACAAATGGTTGTCCAATCTCTTCTTAAAACCCTCCAGTGTTGGAAAACCACAACTTCTGAAGGAACTTTGTTCTACTAATTAATTGTTCTAGCTGTCAGGAAATTTCTCTTTAGCTGGTTCATTTTCTCCTTGATTAGTTTACGTCCATTGCTTCTTGTCCTGCCTTGAAGTGCTTTAGAGAATAGGTTGACTCCCTCTTCTTTGTGGCAACCTCTTATATATTGGAAAACTGCTATCATGTCACCTTAGACCAGACATGTCAAACACAAGGCCCGGGGGCCGGATCCGGCCCGCAAAGTGGTTTCGTGTGGCCCGTGAAGCCATCCTGGAAACAGTGAGGGAATGGCCCCCACTGCCTTGGCCCTGGCCCTGAGACCCTCCTTTTGCCAGAGACCCTCAGAACTGTACCACTCCTGCCCAGGCCCCCATAGGCACCCTTGATGCGAACGATGTAGAGCTGGCCACGCCCACCCAGTAGGCCATACGCACTCTAGCCACACCCACCCAGTAGGCCACACCCACCCAGGCCACACCCACCCGGCCCCCTGAGGGCAACCGCAATGCTGATACGGCCCTCAATGAAATTGAGTTTGACACCCCTGGCTTAGACCTTCTTCTCATTAAAGTAGATACACCCAATTCCTGCAACCATTCTTCATATGTTTCAGCTCCAGTCTCCTAATAACCTTTATTGTTTTTCTCTGCACTCTTTCTAGAGTCTCAGCATCAGTGTTTATATCTGGGTGACCAAAACTGGTTGCAATATTCTAAATGTGGTCTTACCAAGGTATTATATCAATTTGTTTCCAACTGAAGGGTACCAAACTGAGGGAGGGTAGCTTATTACATGAATTAGCCAAAATAAAGATTTTTTAAGATTCATATGGGTAGCTTTTGTTAACCATTATTATCACAGTCAACCAATCTTCATTCCATTTACAAAACTCTTTTTTCCCTCCGTTAGAGGATAGTTTAGATGGCCCTATCAATACTATTAAGAGAAATATATGTAGGGTAGATTTCATTATCCATGGATGAGTTTAATCAGGCTAGGAAATCTGTAATTCTGAAGAACTTCTTAAGAACTATTAAGAACTAGGATTATGAAATTTCCTAGTTCAGGGTTCAGTCATGTCAAGTCAAGTCATACAGAAGAGCTACTATGATGAAATGATTTTACCTGCTCATCTGCACAGTCTGCTCCGCCCACCTTTCCTCACAATTTCATTAGTGAAATTGTGAAATGAGTAGCTTGTTTTTTCCCCCTCTTCCTCCTTCTTCTTGAAATTGACAAACATTCCACCAATTTCTCTTTCTAGCCCTTCTGACAGGAAAAATGATAAAACTTTTCCTTTCCTTTCCTTTCCTTTTCTTATGGAAAACTAACAAGTATAAGAGGTAGGCAGTGGATAAAAGTTCATGCAAAAGGCCTATTGGTGAAAACCACAGGTTCTCAAAGATCTAGCCATGGAAAAGGCAATGATTGGTGCTTGTTTTCTTCTCACTGAGAACAAGATAAAGAAGCAAGAAACCCATCAGTCAAGGACTGTGATAACTGTCAATTCTAAAGAACAGTTGAAATCTGGATAGTTTCCATTAACTTTCAGCATGAAAGACAGGCAGCTTAGAGCTGCATGCAGAAATTTTTTTTACAGTCTGGAGGATGAGTGGTGGAGTTGCTACTACAAACAGTTTCAAGGAAAAGACTTTATAGATTCCTGCAACTCTGTGCATTTGAATGTAGTTAAGATGGTAAAATGGATTAACTTGAAGTAATTTCTGGAACAATACAGAAGTCCATAAAAATAATAATTATGAATGACCAGTTAATATGGAGAATGCTGGTAAGGCTGGATGAATGTGGGATAGGGCTTCAGTAGCTTATACAGATGTTGGTTGTTCTTCTGGAGTGCAATTAACCTGTCCAGTTAATTTTTTGCTTTAGAAAAACTTAAAAAAACACACACAAGAGGATGCTCCTAGCAAGAACCTTTGCTTTGATTTCTTGATGCCAGCTAACAGTGCCTTAGACAGTAAAGCCAGGCAGAATTAATTACAAGACTAGAAGCTGCAGGTCAGGAGTTCCTTCTCAGTGAAAAGGGGAAATAGATTATTGGATTGGAAAGTAGAGGGATTTAAGACAAACTGTACAGTGTCCTCCAGATTAATATAACTATAGCATTTTTAGTTATACAAGGTGTTTTTGAAATTCTTGTCTTGTGTATCTTCAAAAAAAAAAATCCCCTATGGTTATTAAATTTCTTTTGCTGGATAGACAATTTTGCTATAAG
Organism: Vipera ursinii; assembly: GCF_947247035.1. NCBI lineage: Eukaryota > Metazoa > Chordata > Lepidosauria > Squamata > Viperidae > Vipera > Vipera ursinii. Next base: position 63,352,786 of record NC_139521.1, read on the forward strand.
CTGGAGATATCAGCAATGTATTATGAAAGCAAATATTTGTATGTTCTACCTTTTAAGGACCATCAGTTGTTAAATTAATCCTCTTCTGTGCACGTGCTTTTTGTATGCATATCATATAACGTTAATATCCTATACAGTTCCTGGTCACCATTACCAATCTTATTTGCATGATATTACATTCTATTTTATCCCCAATCTTTAATTTTTTTTATTGAAAAGTTTTATCATACATTTTATCTTTAACAGTCCCCCCTACCCCTCCCCTATCCCTCCCTCCCTACCCCTCCCCCCCTCCCCTCCCCCCCCGACTTCCCAGAGCTAAGTACAAGGTATAAAAAACAAAAAGAATAATCATAAACATCCATATGCTAACAACCATAAACTCTAAAATCTATCACTCTCTAGCTCATATAGGATAACTACAAACACTATTAATATAAAATATATAAAAAAGAGAAAAAAAGAGAAAAGAAAGGAAGACTTATTCAAATGCTACATGAAACTTTTTAGTCCCATATTTGTTCTGGATATACTCAATCCATTTTCTCCACTCCATAATATAATGTTCTTGCGAGTGATCTTTCAAATAAGCCGATATCTTTGCCATCTCTGCCAGGTCAGAAACCTTTAAAGTCCATTCTTCTATAGTCGGCAGTTCCTCCTTCTTCCAATACTGACCTATTAAGAGTCTTGCTGCCGTAATTAAATTCAGCATCAACTTAGTGTCCACAACTGTAGCATCTGTAATTATTCCCAACAAAAAAAGTTGCGGACAAAACTTTATCCTTTGCTTAAAAATCTTCTGCATATTCCACCAAATTTTTATCCAAAAAGCCTTAACCTTTTTACAAGTCCACCATATGTGAAAATATGTTGCATCTTCGTCACCGCACCTCCAGCATTTAGGCTGATAATTCGGATACATACTTGCAAGCTTTTTAGGATCTAAATGCCATCTGTAAAACATTTTATAAAAGTTCTCTCTTAAATTTTGAGCTTGTGTAAATTTTACGTTCCTCACCCAAATCCTTTCCCACGTGTCCATTGTAATAACTTCTTGGATGTTTTGGGCCCATTTAATCATACAATCTTTAACAAGTTCTGTTTCTGAGTCAATTTCTATCAATGCAAGATATATCCGTTTAATATGTGCTGGACCCTGATTTCTAATTTGCTTTATCAGATTTTCATCAGTCATTGTAAAACCAATTTTCTGATCTTCTTTCCACCTGGCCCGTAGCTGAATATATTGAAACCAAGTTTGGACAATCTTCTCATCTCGCAAGAGGCTGTATGGTTTCAGACACCAGACATTTCTTTCCAAGCTTAAAATCTCTTTATACATAGTCACATTATGTTTAAAACCAACATTTATATTTTCTATTGCGTGTTTTGGGATTGCCCACAATGGTATCTTACAGTCTAACTTATGTCTATACTTCTTCCAAACTCTCAACAATGCCTGTCTTAAAATATGCACTTTAAACACATTATCTACCTTCTTATCATACAACAAATATGCATGCCAGCCAAACAAGTCATGGCCCTCAAGATTTAATAATCTCTCTTGTGTCAAATTAATCCAATCACTTATTCCTGCTAACGCAGCAGCTTCATAATATAATTTAAGATTGGGCATTTTAAGACCACCTCTTTCACGAGTATCCTGCATAATCTTAAGTTTAACTCGTGGCCTTTTCCCTGCCCAAACAAATTTATTGATACCTCGCTGCCATTCCTCCAGATTAGAATCTTTCTTAAGAACCGGTATCATTTGAAATAAAAATAAAAATTTAGGCAGGACATTCATTTTCACTGCTGCGATTCGCCCCAACAAAGACAGTTGCAATTTTTCCCAACTCTCCATTTCTTTTTGAATTTTCCCCCATAATTTTTCATAGTTATTTTTATATAACTTTGTATTAGAGGGCGACAGAAGCACCCCCAAATATTTAACCCTTTTAACAATCTCAAATCCAGTTAGTCCTTCTAAAAGAGCCTTTTGCGAAGCTGTCATATTTTTGGCCAGAATTTTAGTTTTTTGTATATTAACTTTAAATCCAGAAACCTTCCCATATTGTATTATTATCTCCATCAGGTCCACAACAGAGTTCTCTGGCTGGGTCACTGTAACAACCAGATCATCTGCGAACGCTCTCAATCTATAATCCTGATCTCTAATTTGTATACCCTTAATTTTTTCCGAATTCCGTATTTTAACCAATAATATCTCCAATGTTAACACAAATAACAAGGGGGATAACGGACACCCTTGCCTTGTGCCCTTCTCAATATTACATGCTTCTGTCAGGCTATTATTAACTATTATTCGGGCAGTTTGTTTTTGATATAATGCCCTAATTGGTTGCAGAAAATTTTCCCCAAAATTCATTTTATCTAGAACTTTCATCAAAAATTGCCAATTCAATTGATCAAAAGCTTTTTCAGCATCTAAAAAAATTAGCGCCGCAGGGATCTGGTTGTTCCTCTCCAAAAACTCTAACACATCAACTATATGCCTCACATTATTTTTCATTTGCCTACCACTAATAAACCCCGTTTGGTCCCCATGAATCACCTGTTGCAGAACCCTCATCAGTCTATTAGCCAACACCTTAGCAAATATCTTATAGTCTGTATTTAAAAGTGATATCGGTCTATAATTTTTAACTTGAGTAGCATCCTGGTCTTCCTTCGGAATCAAAGAGATAAAAGCAGTTTTCCAAGACGGAGGCACCTTTCCCCCCCTCTGAATTTTCTGGAACAGTTCTTTTAACGGTTTTATCATCTCTAATTGTAAATTTTTGTAATAAGCCGCAGTCAAACCATCCGTACCTGGCGCTTTGTCCACCTTCAATTCCTTAATTGCTATAAGAATTTCTTCTTCTGTTATCAATTGATTAATCCCATCTTTTTGTGCTTGCGTAAGAACCGGGATGCTAGCATTCTCCAAATATACATCAATGTCCTTTTCATTAATCTTCTCCTTAGCATATAATTTAGAATAAAAATCCACAAAGGCTTCCTTAATAAGATCCTGTTGAAACACAACCCTTCCCTTATGCTCAATTTTATCTATATTAGAAGCCCTTTGCTTTTTCCTCAATCTGTAAGCTAGCCATCTACCTGGCTTATTAGCATTGCAAAAGTTGTTATGCCTGGCAAACCGCAAATTGGTTGCCACTTGGTCAGCCATTAGCTTATCAAATTGTCCTCTTAATAGCTTAATAACCTCCTTAGTCTTCACATCCGCTGGATTCAAAATCAAAGCCTTTTCTTTTTCCTTAATTTCATTCTCCAATTCTTTCCTTCTGGCTTCCAAAGTACGTCTGTGTTTATTATTCATATATATCAACACCCCTCTCATATAGGCCTTGCTAGCATCCCAAACCATGTCCATAGAAGTATCCTTATTCATATTCATATTCAAAAAAATCCTTCATCCGCTGTTTACATTCTTCCACATTTCTCTGGTTTCTGAACAAATTCTCATTTACATGCCACGAGCGCCTATCTCTATTCTCCTTATTAATCTCTAACCAGACTGGGCTGTGATCAGAAATAGTTCTTGCACATATCTTTACCTTCTTAATCCTAGAAAAAAAGTCATTAGTCAGCAAAATAAAATCGATCCTGGAAAAAGATTGATGTCTGTCAGAAAAAAAAGTATAGTCCTTTTCATGCAGATGTATGTCACGCCAAATATCTCGCAGTTCCAAATCATCCTTCATTTCAAAAAAGGATTTAGGCAGTCTAGCATGACTCGGAACGCGCTTAAAAGAACCAGCCTTGTCCATCTGTACATCCAAAACACCATTCCAGTCCCCCATAAAAATAAACGATTTGTAATCCAACTGAGTCAAGCTTTGTGTGAAATAAACTAAAAAAATCAGCTTGTTGTTGATTAGGAGCATACAATCCAACTAAAAGCGTCTTTTTACCTTCTAACAGCAACTCTATCATAACGTATCTTCCATGCTTATCTGCTTCAATTAAGTCCGCTGTTAAAGCACTTTTAACATAAACAACCACTCCATTTTTCTTATTCATTGCAGAAGCAACAAATTGCGTGCCCAAGCTTGAGTTCGATAAGTACTTTTGGTCCATAACCCTAATATGCGTTTCTTGCAAACATATAACATCAATCTTGAATTGATTTAAATATTGAAAAACTTTCTTCCTCTTCTGTGGTGAATTTAGTCCATTAACGTTCCAGGTTAGAAATTTAGTCGCCATGCATGTCATCCCAAAGCTGTTGGAGCACATCTTTAATAGCCCCACTATCTCCTTTGGGCCGCGCTCCTCCCACTGCTTCGCTGTAAGTACGTTTTGAAAGTTCCATAAACTTCTGCTGGTCTTGTTCTTTTATTTGTTTTGCTTGTTTTAAAGCGGCACGCGTCACCCTCTGTTCTCCAGGATCAGCCAAGGAAGTTGTAACTTGATCCCCTCCAGCACCATTCTCCTCTGTCTTCAGCCTCTTGAGGTTTTCCTTCTCCAGATCCCTTTGCAGCTTCCAGAAGTGATAGCGGGGTTGCTTTTAAAACATTATTGTAGAAATCACGCGCCTGTGTCACAGTAACCAGACGGTACCTTTTACCTTCATGCATCACCACCAATCCAACTGGAATCTCCCATCTGAACCTTATATCACATTGCTTGAGTTCCTGCACAAGAAATGCAAAGTCCTTCCTTCTCCTTAAAATCTTTGGAGGAATTTCTTTTAAAACCAAAACTTCTTGGTCAGCAATCACAACTTTAGTATCATAGGCGGCTTGAATAACTTCATCTCTAGTTTCCCTCTTTGCAAAATAAACCACCACATCTCTAGGTAGCTTTCTCTGTCTAGCAATCCATGAGTTTACACGAAAAACTTTATCCATGCATCCCTTTATTTCAGATGCTGGCTGACCCAATACTGCTTCCAGAGCCTCAGAAATCAGCTGCTTTAGGTCTTCTTTAATATTTTCTTTTAAGCCTCTGATTCTAACAGCATACTGCATCTGATGATATTGAACAAGACTCAGTTCTCTGTCCATTTTGTCTCTTAAATCTTCATTCTCCAATACCTTTACTTCTAATATGGCATTCTTTTGAGTCAGGTCTTCCACTTTTTCATCCAAACCTTGCACACATTCAGCCACACTTTGCACTGTATACAAAATGTCTACCCTCATTGCACTGAACTTCTCTTCCATCCTCTCTTCTATCCTCTCCTCCAATTTCTCCAATTTCTCCTCCACCTTTGCCAATTTATCACCCAGTGTTTCTAAAATTACCTGGGCTTGTTTTTCAAGAGCATCTTGTAAATCCTTCGATGTCAATGCAGCAGGAGGAAGCAGAGCTTGCAGCGATGTCTGCTGCACCGGGGAAGTTCCAGCACTCCGAAGAGTTTTTGAGGGAGGTTTAGCCGCCATCTTCTTACTTTCACTTGTTGCGCACTTTCACTTTAAGTTTATAAAGTCCATTAAGCTAGGGAGTAAAAATAAATGTCCTCTTCACCTTTTCCTCCTGTACCGCTCTGCCTGCTCCTTTTATTCCATGGTCTTTCCTTCTGGCAGGGGTGGTCGCAAACGCCTGGCTCTGCTCCAAAAATCCCGGAGCAGAGACGCTGAACAGCTGGGAGCAACCCAGGCTACGGGGGAGTTCAATCCTTCAGCCGCCCGAGCTTTAAGCTCAGGCGGCCCCGGAGAACTCAACCCCTACCTGGGGCCTCACCCCCTCCTCTTCTCCCGAGGAGGGGGCTTCCAATCCACCCGAACAGCTGATCGGCACTGTTTCGGGTGAAAAAACACAGCTGAGCAGCGGGCAGCCCGAAAACGGCTGTCTCCGGCGCCGCGCCGCCACCGGAAGTCCCCCCAATCTTTAAATTTTAAATATTCAAAATAGGTTCCTGCCTCCAACAGGTTATGAGGAATATTTTTTACCTCTTCATTTGGAGTATATTTGCTAACGATAATTCATAATTTTGCCTCTGTAAAGCTATATTAAAAGCTTTAATTGTTAAATTGTGTTTTTTTTTCTGATTTCAATGCACAAATCTGCACTTTTTCAAATAGTGGTAGCTATATTAGTCAGTGATGATTAAGATAGTTTGGAGAAGGAATGGCAAAACCTGGGGGAGGGGTGAAAAGAGGGATCAACCTAGAATCCCTATGTAGCCACAAGTGAACTAAGTCCAACTGCCCTTGAGTGCTATTAACCCTTCTGTAACTCGAACCATGTGCTGACAGTTAGCTAAGAATATTCAGGTGCATAGGCCTTTAGCATTTGATCAGATTAATTCAGGGGTCTTTAAACTTGGACCTCTTATAACTTGTGGACTTCAACTCCCAGAATTCCTCAGTCAGGCATGCTGGGAGTTGAAGTCCACAAGTCATAAAAGGGCCAAGTTTGAAGACCCCTGAATTAATTGAGCCTTTATGCATAGACCTGGTCTTTCGCAGCTGACAGATACTGGACAAGGATTGGGAAGGTCCATTTCCATCATCATTCATATTTATGAAGCTATTTATTTATTTATTTATTTGTGTGTTTATTTATTTATTTAAAATTTACATAGCTGCCCAACTCACACATAGGCGACTCTGGGCAGTTTACAATATTGCTTTCCTTAACCTATTTCATAAGCGTGTTAAAATTAAGAGACATCTCCATATAAGCTGTTTGAGTTCAAAAGAAAGTCGGTGTGTGTGTGTGTGTGTGTGTGTGTGTGTGTGTGTGTGTGTGTATATATATATATATATATATATATATATATATATATATATATATATATATATATATATATATATATATATATATATATATGTGTAAATTACTAACAAAGAATTAAAGGGAAACTGAAATGCATTTCTGACTCATTAGTCGTCATCAGCCAGCCATACCCTTCTGAGATTCGAACCATGGGCTGATTGCATATGAGGCAGTGTTATTTGCCTCTAAGCCACAAGGTCTCTCTCGCTCTGTTAGCTTTTTTTCTGCAAGGGAAGATATGTTTCAAATGTTAACTCTTTAGATTACCTTGCTAGGCCCCAAACATGGGGCAAATCTTTATTTCCTGTTTTCAGCCTATCTTGAAGGCTATCGAACAGGCAGTAGTCACACCGGACAATTCCTATATTTGTGTAAATTACTAACAAAGAATTAAAGGGAAACTGAAATGCATTTCTGACTCATTAGTCGTCATCAGCCAGCCATACCCTTCTGAGATTCGAACCATGGGCTGATTGCATATGAGGCAGTGTTATTTGCCTCTAAGCCACAAGGTCTCTCTCGCTCTGTTAGCTTTTTTTCTGCAAGGGAAGATATGTTTCAAATGTTAACTCTTTAGATTACCTTGCTAGGCCCCAAACATGGGGCAAATCTTTATTTCCTGTTTTCAGCCTATCTTGAAGGCTATCGAACAGGCAGTAGTCACACCGGACAATTCCTATATTTGTGTAAATTACTAACAAAGAATTAAAGGGAAACTGAAATGCATTTCTGACTCATTAGTCGTCATCAGCCAGCCATACCCTTCTGAGATTCGAACCATGGGCTGATTGCATATGAGGCAGTGTTATTTGCCTCTAAGCCACAAGGTCTCTCTCGCTCTGTTAGCTTTTTTTCTGCAAGGGAAGATATGTTTCAAATGTTAACTCTTTAGATTACCTTGCTAGGCCCCAAACATGGGGCAAATCTTTATTTCCTGTTTTCAGCCTATCTTGAAGGCTATCGAACAGGCAGTAGTCACACCGGACAATTCCTATATTTGTGTAAATTACTAACAAAGAATTAAAGGGAAACTGAAATGCATTTCTGACTCATTAGTCGTCATCAGCCAGCCATACCCTTCTGAGATTCGAACCATGGGCTGATTGCATATGAGGCAGTGTTATTTGCCTCTAAGCCACAAGGTCTCTCTCGCTCTGTTAGCTTTTTTTCTGCAAGGGAAGATATGTTTCAAATGTTAACTCTTTAGATTACCTTGCTAGGCCCCAAACATGGGGCAAATCTTTATTTCCTGTTTTCAGCCTATCTTGAAGGCTATCGAACAGGCAGTAGTCACACCGGACAATTCCTATATTTGTGTAAATTACTAACAAAGAATTAAAGGGAAACTGAAATGCATTTCTGACTCATTAGTCGTCATCAGCCAGCCATACCCTTCTGAGATTCGAACCATGGGCTGATTGCATATGAGGCAGTGTTATTTGCCTCTAAGCCACAAGGTCTCTCTCGCTCTGTTAGCTTTTTTTCTGCAAGGGAAGATATGTTTCAAATGTTAACTCTTTAGATTACCTTGCTAGGCCCCAAACATGGGGCAAATCTTTATTTCCTGTTTTCAGCCTATCTTGAAGGCTATCGAACAGGCAGTAGTCACACCGGACAATTCCTATATTTGTGTAAATTACTAACAAAGAATTAAAGGGAAACTGAAATGCATTTCTGACTCATTAGTCGTCATCAGCCAGCCATACCCTTCTGAGATTCGAACCATGGGCTGATTGCATATGAGGCAGTGTTATTTGCCTCTAAGCCACAAGGTCTCTCTCGCTCTGTTAGCTTTTTTTCTGCAAGGGAAGATATGTTTCAAATGTTAACTCTTTAGATTACCTTGCTAGGCCCCAAACATGGGGCAAATCTTTATTTCCTGTTTTCAGCCTATCTTGAAGGCTATCGAACAGGCAGTAGTCACACCGGACAATTCCTATATTTGTGTAAATTACTAACAAAGAATTAAAGGGAAACTGAAATGCATTTCTGACTCATTAGTCGTCATCAGCCAGCCATACCCTTCTGAGATTCGAACCATGGGCTGATTGCATATGAGGCAGTGTTATTTGCCTCTAAGCCACAAGGTCTCTCTCGCTCTGTTAGCTTTTTTTCTGCAAGGGAAGATATGTTTCAAATGTTAACTCTTTAGATTACCTTGCTAGGCCCCAAACATGGGGCAAATCTTTATTTCCTGTTTTCAGCCTATCTTGAAGGCTATCGAACAGGCAGTAGTCACACCGGACAATTCCTATATTTGTGTAAATTACTAACAAAGAATTAAAGGGAAACTGAAATGCATTTCTGACTCATTAGTCGTCATCAGCCAGCCATACCCTTCTGAGATTCGAACCATGGGCTGATTGCATATGAGGCAGTGTTATTTGCCTCTAAGCCACAAGGTCTCTCTCGCTCTGTTAGCTTTTTTTCTGCAAGGGAAGATATGTTTCAAATGTTAACTCTTTAGATTACCTTGCTAGGCCCCAAACATGGGGCAAATCTTTATTTCCTGTTTTCAGCCTATCTTGAAGGCTATCGAACAGGCAGTAGTCACACCGGACAATTCCTATATTTGTGTAAATTACTAACAAAGAATTAAAGGGAAACTGAAATGCATTTCTGACTCATTAGTCGTCATCAGCCAGCCATACCCTTCTGAGATTCGAACCATGGGCTGATTGCATATGAGGCAGTGTTATTTGCCTCTAAGCCACAAGGTCTCTCTCGCTCTGTTAGCTTTTTTTCTGCAAGGGAAGATATGTTTCAAATGTTAACTCTTTAGATTACCTTGCTAGGCCCCAAACATGGGGCAAATCTTTATTTCCTGTTTTCAGCCTATCTTGAAGGCTATCGAACAGGCAGTAGTCACACCGGACAATTCCTATATTTGTGTAAATTACTAACAAAGAATTAAAGGGAAACTGAAATGCATTTCTGACTCATTAGTCGTCATCAGCCAGCCATACCCTTCTGAGATTCGAACCATGGGCTGATTGCATATGAGGCAGTGTTATTTGCCTCTAAGCCACAAGGTCTCTCTCGCTCTGTTAGCTTTTTTTCTGCAAGGGAAGATATGTTTCAAATGTTAACTCTTTAGATTACCTTGCTAGGCCCCAAACATGGGGCAAATCTTTATTTCCTGTTTTCAGCCTATCTTGAAGGCTATCGAACAGGCAGTAGTCACACCGGACAATTCCTATATTTGTGTAAATTACTAACAAAGAATTAAAGGGAAACTGAAATGCATTTCTGACTCATTAGTCGTCATCAGCCAGCCATACCCTTCTGAGATTCGAACCATGGGCTGATTGCATATGAGGCAGTGTTATTTGCCTCTAAGCCACAAGGTCTCTCTCGCTCTGTTAGCTTTTTTTCTGCAAGGGAAGATATGTTTCAAATGTTAACTCTTTAGATTACCTTGCTAGGCCCCAAACATGGGGCAAATCTTTATTTCCTGTTTTCAGCCTATCTTGAAGGCTATCGAACAGGCAGTAGTCACACCGGACAATTCCTATATTTGTGTAAATTACTAACAAAGAATTAAAGGGAAACTGAAATGCATTTCTGACTCATTAGTCGTCATCAGCCAGCCATACCCTTCTGAGATTCGAACCATGGGCTGATTGCATATGAGGCAGTGTTATTTGCCTCTAAGCCACAAGGTCTCTCTCGCTCTGTTAGCTTTTTTTCTGCAAGGGAAGATATGTTTCAAATGTTAACTCTTTAGATTACCTTGCTAGGCCCCAAACATGGGGCAAATCTTTATTTCCTGTTTTCAGCCTATCTTGAAGGCTATCGAACAGGCAGTAGTCACACCGGACAATTCCTATATTTGTGTAAATTACTAACAAAGAATTAAAGGGAAACTGAAATGCATTTCTGACTCATTAGTCGTCATCAGCCAGCCATACCCTTCTGAGATTCGAACCATGGGCTGATTGCATATGAGGCAGTGTTATTTGCCTCTAAGCCACAAGGTCTCTCTCGCTCTGTTAGCTTTTTTTCTGCAAGGGAAGATATGTTTCAAATGTTAACTCTTTAGATTACCTTGCTAGGCCCCAAACATGGGGCAAATCTTTATTTCCTGTTTTCAGCCTATCTTGAAGGCTATCGAACAGGCAGTAGTCACACCGGACAATTCCTATATTTGTGTAAATTACTAACAAAGAATTAAAGGGAAACTGAAATGCATTTCTGACTCATTAGTCGTCATCAGCCAGCCATACCCTTCTGAGATTCGAACCATGGGCTGATTGCATATGAGGCAGTGTTATTTGCCTCTAAGCCACAAGGTCTCTCTCGCTCTGTTAGCTTTTTTTCTGCAAGGGAAGATATGTTTCAAATGTTAACTCTTTAGATTACCTTGCTAGGCCCCAAACATGGGGCAAATCTTTATTTCCTGTTTTCAGCCTATCTTGAAGGCTATCGAACAGGCAGTAGTCACACCGGACAATTCCTATATTTGTGTAAATTACTAACAAAGAATTAAAGGGAAACTGAAATGCATTTCTGACTCATTAGTCGTCATCAGCCAGCCATACCCTTCTGAGATTCGAACCATGGGCTGATTGCATATGAGGCAGTGTTATTTGCCTCTAAGCCACAAGGTCTCTCTCGCTCTGTTAGCTTTTTTTCTGCAAGGGAAGATATGTTTCAAATGTTAACTCTTTAGATTACCTTGCTAGGCCCCAAACATGGGGCAAATCTTTATTTCCTGTTTTCAGCCTATCTTGAAGGCTATCGAACAGGCAGTAGTCACACCGGACAATTCCTATATTTGTGTAAATTACTAACAAAGAATTAAAGGGAAACTGAAATGCATTTCTGACTCATTAGTCGTCATCAGCCAGCCATACCCTTCTGAGATTCGAACCATGGGCTGATTGCATATGAGGCAGTGTTATTTGCCTCTAAGCCACAAGGTCTCTCTCGCTCTGTTAGCTTTTTTTCTGCAAGGGAAGATATGTTTCAAATGTTAACTCTTTAGATTACCTTGCTAGGCCCCAAACATGGGGCAAATCTTTATTTCCTGTTTTCAGCCTATCTTGAAGGCTATCGAACAGGCAGTAGTCACACCGGACAATTCCTATATTTGTGTAAATTACTAACAAAGAATTAAAGGGAAACTGAAATGCATTTCTGACTCATTAGTCGTCATCAGCCAGCCATACCCTTCTGAGATTCGAACCATGGGCTGATTGCATATGAGGCAGTGTTATTTGCCTCTAAGCCACAAGGTCTCTCTCGCTCTGTTAGCTTTTTTTCTGCAAGGGAAGATATGTTTCAAATGTTAACTCTTTAGATTACCTTGCTAGGCCCCAAACATGGGGCAAATCTTTATTTCCTGTTTTCAGCCTATCTTGAAGGCTATCGAACAGGCAGTAGTCACACCGGACAATTCCTATATTTGTGTAAATTACTAACAAAGAATTAAAGGGAAACTGAAATGCATTTCTGACTCATTAGTCGTCATCAGCCAGCCATACCCTTCTGAGATTCGAACCATGGGCTGATTGCATATGAGGCAGTGTTATTTGCCTCTAAGCCACAAGGTCTCTCTCGCTCTGTTAGCTTTTTTTCTGCAAGGGAAGATATGTTTCAAATGTTAACTCTTTAGATTACCTTGCTAGGCCCCAAACATGGGGCAAATCTTTATTTCCTGTTTTCAGCCTATCTTGAAGGCTATCGAACAGGCAGTAGTCACACCGGACAATTCCTATATTTGTGTAAATTACTAACAAAGAATTAAAGGGAAACTGAAATGCATTTCTGACTCATTAGTCGTCATCAGCCAGCCATACCCTTCTGAGATTCGAACCATGGGCTTGCATATGAGGCAGTGTTATTTGCCTCTAAGCCACAAGGTCTCTCTCGCTCTGTTAGCTTTTTTTCTGCAAGGGAAGATATGTTTCAAATGTTAACTCTTTAGATTACCTTGCTAGGCCCCAAACATGGGGCAAATCTTTATTTCCTGTTTTCAGCCTATCTTGAAGGCTATCGAACAGGCAGTAGTCACACCAGACAATTCCTATATTTGTGTAAATTACTAACAAAGAATTAAAGGGAAACTGAAATGCATTTCTGACTCATTAGTCGTCATCAGCCAGCCATACCCTTCTGAGATTCGAACCATGGGCTGATTGCATATGAGGCAGTGTTATTTGCCTCTAAGCCACAAGGTCTCTCTCGCTCTGTTAGCTTTTTTTCTGCAAGGGAAGATATGTTTCAAATGTTAACTCTTTAGATTACCTTGCTAGGCCCCAAACATGGGGCAAATCTTTATTTCCTGTTTTCAGCCTATCTTGAAGGCTATCGAACAGGCAGTAGTCACACCGGACAATTCCTATATTTGTGTAAATTACTAACAAAGAATTAAAGGGAAACTGAAATGCATTTCTGACTCATTAGTCGTCATCAGCCAGCCATACCCTTCTGAGATTCGAACCATGGGCTGATTGCATATGAGGCAGTGTTATTTGCCTCTAAGCCACAAGGTCTCTCTCGCTCTGTTAGCTTTTTTTCTGCAAGGGAAGATATGTTTCAAATGTTAACTCTTTAGATTACCTTGCTAGGCCCCAAACATGGGGCAAATCTTTATTTCCTGTTTTCAGCCTATCTTGAAGGCTATCGAACAGGCAGTAGTCACACCGGACAATTCCTATATTTGTGTAAATTACTAACAAAGAATTAAAGGGAAACTGAAATGCATTTCTGACTCATTAGTCGTCATCAGCCAGCCATACCCTTCTGAGATTCGAACCATGGGCTGATTGCATATGAGGCAGTGTTATTTGCCTCTAAGCCACAAGGTCTCTCTCGCTCTGTTAGCTTTTTTTCTGCAAGGGAAGATATGTTTCAAATGTTAACTCTTTAGATTACCTTGCTAGGCCCCAAACATGGGGCAAATCTTTATTTCCTGTTTTCAGCCTATATATATACACACACACACACACACACACACACACATATATATATATTCTGTGATTTGTGATTTTGGTTTTTTTGGTTTTTAAATATGTCACCTGGTTAATCCAAAGCTGAATGAAGAACTAGAATTTATACTGTTCTGAGCTACGTGGCATTGTCCAAACAGAAAGAAACAAAACTTTTCTCAAACCATGAAATAGTTTACTTCTTTTTATTAGCTACCTCATGACGCTTCTCAAAATAACTTCCCCTTTTGCTAATTCAAGATTTGTCATACTTCTCATTAGCTCTGTTGTTTTCCTTTAGAAGAGTTGGTAATGAGTATTTGAGGCAGTTTTGGAGCCAAAAGTATCTTTATGCTGATAGAAAGTTCCTTCATTCATGGAAACAGTTTGTCATCTGCAGGAACACCGTAGAACCTCATTCATATACAGGACTCTGACTTGTTTTAGAGTTTACGTAATCTTGTTCACAAGCAAAAGCATTACTATCATGGTTCCAATAGATGAAACCGGTTAAAAGAACTTCAAGGAAAAAACTTTCTTCTTTCGAGAACATTTTATTTAGGAAACAAAATACTGGCACGTACATAGGTGAACTCAAGACTAAAAATCCCCTCCCCCTGGTTACAAAATTACAATTGCTCTTCCCACCCCAATTTGCTGTTATTAATACATTCACCAATTGTTACAAAACGCAGGCTCTCCTCCCAGCTCTCCAGCCCGCCAAAACATTATCAGCACTGACCTTGGTTCTCACAAATATGAATTGTTTTGGCTAACTACACAAGCCCGCCTCCTTCTTCATCTAAAATCTCTAAACTAAAATGTGGCAACAAAGACAAAATGAAAATGGCTTCAGTTTGGTTTGTCACAGCATTGACAATTACATTCATAAGCCTCCACGATTAATTCTATGCATTTTCAAACAAGGTTAGCACTCTTTCCTTAGTCATAGTTATTTCAGTCTAAGTCCCCTTGCTTCTTTGAACTTGCTTAAGGCACAAAAGTAAAGATTTCCTTAATTTAAACTCCATACTTGGTGATTGCCTTCAGCATGTTCAAGTCATTTTTTTTTTCTGGGGAGGGGAAGGGGAATAATGCAGAAGTTATTTGTCATTGCCTTTTATTATTATTATTAGTATTATTATTATTATTATTATTATTATTATTATTATTATTATTATTATTATTATTATTATTATTTCTTCGTCTAACCCTGAAATTTTGTAGTGTCTCCTATCCAACCCTCAGCTGTCTCAGGATTATCAACACCTACCATTAATCTGCAAAAGCTGTCTTCGTAGTTCTAATTAAGCAAGTTTCAGGTTGCTATTTATTATATTTTCCAGAAATCTAGAAGATCGCATTTTCATGGAGCCAGTCCCTCCCAAAAGAAAATATAATTTCAATAATAGCAGTAGTAGAGAATAACAAGTCAGTGCAGGCAAGACAGTAAAATAAAAGTAAGTAGGATTCAAGTAGGTCTTCCTGTGGCATCAAGACTTCCAGACCTCAATTTAGAACATGGGAAGATTAGATTCTAAACTGTACAGGAAACTTTTAAAAGTGGACAACTTCACCAACGTTGCCCCTTAATACACATAGGACAGGGGTAAGTATATGGATTGACAGTTACGTCATATTTATAAGACCCTGTTTGGAAGTAACATTGATCATAGTTAATGATTTTTAACTCCAAAGCTCATGTACTATATCAATTATTTGGTACAAATAAAGAGTTGTTATTCTACTTTTTCTTGGACTATCACAGATACTTTGGGGGAGGAGGGAATATGGACGAAAAGATAAATCAGAAACCTACTTTCTTCTTATTTTCCCTGCAGCTGTTTCTACTCAGACTAGGAAAGTAAATTTAATAGACAAAAGAGAAAGAAAGGAAAAGAGAGCAGCGGGCAGGGGTGCCAGTCTGTTCCAGAAAACAAATGCATGTTGAGTTCAGACAAACTAACCAGAGTAAAAAGTGGAGGAAACAACCAGCCTATTAACCTCAAGAACCTGCACCTGATTGTTGTTTTTCAGAAGAGAAGTACAAGACATGTTGTTATGTTTTGGCTTGCTTTCTTATGGAACAATAGGCAGGACACTTTGTTTTACTGTTTACAAAGAAATACTGATTTAGGTCAGAAGATAATCCAACCACAAGCTTTATGTTTTAATGAGATATTTGCCACATACACAGACAGCCAATCGATCTAGCCAGCAATGACAAAAGAGAAATAGTCTCACTAGCCAGTTTCTTCCATGTATTCCAGGCTCCACTGAGTTTTGCCACATTAAATCTAACTTCTTATGTACCTTTCAACATCTGCTCACAGCTTAGAGAAAAGGCTTCTCAAGTGATGAAAATCCATGCAGCCATATGTAGGATGTGGGGCCTCTGATACACAAACCCTCTGCAGGCACTGAAAAAAAATACACACCGCAATACTGAAGTAGAGTTACTCAACAAAGTAGCCTTTCCTTGAGATTTTGCATATGATTTGCTAAAGGACAGGATATATTTCTGTAATGAAGAGAACACTGATTTTGATATCTATGCAGTTTAATTTGATTGGGTTGTAGGAGTCAACTCATGAAGGCTTTGTCATTATTATTATTTTTTTTAATCCCATTTATATCCCGCCCTTCTCCGAAGACTCAGGGCAGCTTACAATCTAAAGCACAAATCTAAAGCACAAATCAATGTGCTTAGCAATTAATGGACATAAACATATGTTTAGGCGATGTAAGTGTACAAGCGAGACTATTGTTGCACTAAAGAACATGATTTGTTTCAAGGATAACTAGCCTTCCATTATTAAAAAAAAAGCCATATTAAGCTATCCAAAGCTATTAAATAATTTGGGGGGAAAATTGCCTGTGCCACCAAACCGTCTACCATTATCAATCAAATTCTATTCTCTAAATGGATATAACACCATCTACTACTTTATCTTTTCATTAAATTGTGAGAAGAGCCCATTGCAAAACAATAAGCCGCTCCCCCCAAATATATAATGGGAGTGGCAATGAATCAGCATGATTATTGGGCTGTATTTGATGGTGCGAGAGATCAAAAAAGTAAAGATGGCAGTTGCAACCCTGCAATCAAAGCTCCTCCCCTTTGTATGTCTGTGCCACAGTGATGCAAGTATAAAAGAGTAGAGCTTTGATCACATGATTTTCATTGCCACAGTGACTTTTAAAACCCTCTTTTTAGTTTGTTGGTGTCCCTGATCATTCTTGTACTCAGATATGCAATTATTAGTATTAGAGATAGGCCATCTGCATTCCATTCTCTCCCCTTCACCTCTGGATAAGTATACGATTGTTCTGAAAGACGATGGATGGAGTAGGAAGGTAAGGATGTAGGCAGTTCTATTTTATAAGCAAAATCTGTCATGAAATGTTTAATGCAGGCCATTTCCAATTTCCTATATTCCCATTATCCTTTCCCTTCCTGCCTACTTTTTACACTTAATGGACTAACCTAAAACCCAGACGTTAATATCTTAGAGAAATGTAAAGCTGGTTTATATGAATGATATTTATCACTTTAATGACATGAAACTAAACAGCTTTCTAAACACTTCTCAAAGCATTGTGTTGCCACTACAGATGGAGCACTTCTTTAATAAAAGATTGAGATTAGTCAAGAACAAAGCTGAAAGATAATGTTGGATAGCTATATTCTGAACCATTATGTGAATTCCTGTAAGGAAGAGTTGGATAAAAATTGATAAATGAATGAGACAATGCGTAAATGGCTCTCTTGACATATAAGACATTGAATATGAAGCAACAGTAAACCTTGGCATGACAGTAAAAGACTACAGATAGCAACTGGGATTGCAGTTCAATCTGGCCGCTCATTTTGATTTAACTTTAAACTGGCTTAAAAAAATCTTGTCTAGACTGGATGCTTTGGTAGCATCTTGCTTAATACTCGGTGAAACTGAGGCTACAAATCTTCCCCTCCTGCTATGTTCTCCCTGATTTCCTTGTCAAGAAAATAATTAATAATCACCATCTTGGATGGCCAATACATTTAAACAAATAAACAAACAGTTTTAGGTACTGTATTGTACACCACAGGTGTCAAACTCACCACGTCATGTGATGTGTCATGAAGTATCATGACTTTTTTTGGATTGCCAGAGCTGGAGTGGGCGCGGCCTCCATGTGATGCAACTGGCCCGTGGGCCGGCAGTTTGACATCCCTACTGTACACAGTTAAATTTATATGTACAAAGTTAAGTCTCCAAAATTTATAGATATGTAGGAAGAACAGACAGTTATGTTTTTTTATGAATTTCTCTGTTGTTGTTTTTCAATGCCAGATACAACAGAATTTGTTATGTCATGTTTTCTGTATTGGCATAACAGTTATTTCTTTGTTTGTTTGCTATGCACATGCTATATACTTCCATTAGTTTTACAAGCAATATCCCTTGTATTTGATATTTGATAATGAGAGAGACAGAAAGCGAGAGATGATAGATAGATAGATAGATAGATAGATAGATAGATAGATAGATAGATAGATAGATAGATAGATAGATAGATAGATATCTGGGAAGGTAGGTAGGCAAGCAGGCAGATGATAATAAAATCTGTTTGCCAGATTGCCAGATTTGAACAAGAGACATTCTGCCTGTAAACCAGTAATTATGGTGATAATCCTGTAGAAGACTCTACAACTGATATTACTCAGGAATAGCAAGGCAAATGTGCTAAAGGGTCTGTGAGATGGATGGGCTGGCCTAAAAAAATATAGTCCAAGCAGCATTACCTGAGCCAACAGAAATAGGAATATAAAGCATAAACAAGGTTAATGTTTTCCATTTCTGCTATACTGGCATTTGAGAAAATTTCAGAAGATTGGCAAGGAAACAGTGGTTTTCTTTTCCACATATCAGGTATAGTTACAGTTCTGGGTAGAAAGGGTTACTTAATCAGCTGAGACCATTTGTGTGCTTAACTTAACAAGCTTTGCATTATAAATCCATCCGCACATGGGATCAGAAAATGTCACTTAGGAAAGTTTGCAAATTGCATCATTGTATTGTAAATCACTCTCACCTTCGAGTCTATTTGTACAAATATTCCTACTTATAACAATAATCTAATTAATCTAACACCTGCTGAAGGAAAGGGGGAACAATGGCTACACTCTACCAATGTTTGTTTCACTTAGCAATATTCTTACAAAAAATCACTTATCTAGGTTCCTGGCTTACTGACATCCTCAAATCATACCCAAGCCTTTGCTGTGGTAGAGATGATGCCTTACTTCAAAATATCTCTAGCATGGGGTCTGCTGTCTGAAATTATGACAAAGGCATATTTCTGCTCACTCCAAGAGTTTGCCTTTTCCAACTTCTAGAGAAGGGGTCTTCAAACTTGGCCTTTTTTTGACTTGTGGACTTCAACTCCCAAAATTCCTCAGCCAGGCATATTGGCTGAGGAATTCTGGGAGCTGAAGTCCACAAGTCATAAAAGGGCCAAGTTTGAAGATCCCTGTTCTAGAGTTTCTAGCAATCTGAAACAGATGTACAGTAGATTGATATTTCTTTCTCTGTAATTCTCTTAATATTTATTCAATAAAATCCTTTTTGACATTCCACCCTATTGTTGCTGAATGCTAAATTGACTCCAGATTGGTCACGAAGATGGCACCTAAGATGTCTTATCTTGCAGTTTTGTGAGTATATATTACTTCTATTTATAATTTCTGCTTTCTTTTCCACATATTTCACGGAGACATTCAGATCACGTGATGTATCATGATATATCGTGACTTATTTTGCCTTTGCAGAGCTGGGGTACGTGTGGCCTGTGCATGATGCATCCGGCCCACAGGCCGCCAGTTTGACATCCGTGGCCTAGAGTAACTAACTAGGCAAAGGAACTAAGATAACTGTAAACTTCATTCTTATAACAGAGGTGGCAATTTCTGCTTCAGCTGAAGGAGTTGCATGCAGCCTTTTTTTACTACAGTTAGTCCTCAACGTACGACCATAATTGTTTTCGCAAAGTTGTTAAGTGAATCACTGCAGTTGATAAATTAGTAATCTGGCTGTTAAGTGAATCTGGCTTACCCATTGACTTTGCTTGTCACAAGGAGGTGATCATGTGACCTTGCAATGGTCATAAGTATGAACCAGCTGCCAAGCATCTGAATTTCGCTCACATGATCATGGGGTTGCTACAAGGTCGTAACTGTGAAAAATAGTCATAAGTCACTTTTTTCAGTGCTGCTGTAACTTTGAACACTGAAGGAACTGTTGTAAAATCCTACCTGTATCAAGAAAAAAAATAGGATATTAAGAATTAAAAGTCTTTAAGAACGAAGAAATGGTCAGACATAGGTTCATAGATATTCTCAATGTTTATTCTAATGATATAGTGTTTTATTTTTTTTCTGATGCTACTGATTGCGAAAGCCATAGAAAGTTAAAATGAAAATAATCTCAGATAGTATAATAAGTTGTATATCATTTGCAATGCTTAACTAACCATAAATATTAGGGGGTTTTAGTGTATTTTTTTCCTCACATAATTATAGACATTTTATCCATCAACCTAATTAAAGGTGTTAAAAATAGGCACCGGCTCTTAATTAAACGTTTTAATTGCATTTCTCTTCGCATCCCTGAAGTACAGTAAAAAATTCAAAGGGTTTTTTAACTATATGCTTCAGTGAGTCTGTGTTTTTCTAAAAAAAACAATCCTAAAATATTAATATGATCACACACAATTCTCATATTAATAATATAAAAATCACAGGGTTTTAATATTGGAAACCAGATGGTTATTCAAACTAGACTGACAATTACGTGATTTGTTGCTGTTCAAGAAATATGTTTGATGAGACTCACACTTTTAATGATTGCTGATCTTAATGTTTCAGTTGCCTGATAATATTTAGAAATTGGTTTAATTGCTTTAGTTTTTATGAAATTAATTGAAGCAAGAAAATAGATGTATGGACGATATATCCATTCACAGGATACAGTAATTATGTAAGATGTGTGTATGTCTTCAGGTTGGCTCCTGATAAATGCCTGGACAAGTCCTGGCAGTTTTCTTGCCAAGATTTCATAAAGGGTTTTCTGTTGCCTTCTTCCTAGTGTGACTGGCCCAAAGTCACTTAGTTGGTTTTGTGCCTAAAGCAGGACTAGAGTTCATGATTTCCCAGTTTGGAGACTGATGCTCTAATCAGTACATCAAACTGGCTCTTATTTAAGAAACAACACTGCATTTAATAACTTATGTTTCCTTGCCCGATTGTATTACAGCTTTTTAAAACTTCCTGTAGAAAATGCTTCTTATTATTTATTTATTTATTGATTTATTTATTTATTTATTTATTTATTTTTGGGATTTATATGCCGCCCTATCTCCCGAAGGACTCAGGGCGGCTAACAACAATAACATACAATGATACAGAAGTTAAAAGAAAAATTAAATTAATGGCCCTGTAGAATAAATTAAAATTAAAATTAAAATAAGTTAAAAATTAAAGTTAAAAATTAAAAACATAATTAAAATCCCTGTCAGTCCAGGTCAGCCTGGTGGAAAAGGAGTGTTTTGAGGCCGCGGCAAAAGGACTGGAGATCTGGGGCCATCCGAAGCTTAGGGGTGAGCTGGTTCCATAGGGCTGGTGCTCCCACAGAGAAGGCCCTCCCCCTGGGGGTCGCCAGCCGACATTGTCTAGCTGACGGTACCCTGAGGAAGCCTTCTCTGTGTGAGCGCACTGGGCGATGGAAAGTCGTTCCTGGCAGCAGATGGTCCTACAAGTATCCTGGGCCTAAGCCATGTAGGGCTTTAAAGGTAAGTACCAGCACCTTAAATAATGTTGTGTGAAGTCTTGTGCAGGTATTTGTAGGACAGCCTGAGCTCATTCCCCCTTCTACATGCAGAGCTGTAAATCTGATTCATTGTATTAATAATATTTTTTAATACTGTTGGATCCTGAAAGTGAAAGAAACTCATATGCTTTTATTTTGCCTTCAGTCACATGGAGATGTACTGAGGACCGTTTGTATGATGGTGCTATTTACCTACTCCAGGACACGCTGGACTGGATCTAGCCAAACAGTATATGGGGGAAATGAGTAATGTTTGAAGCAACTGATGACAACATTGGAAGCTTCACTGGGTAAATACCGCACATCCTCCTACAGTTTGTGAATTCCGTTTAGGAACTCTTTGCAATTTATTTTAGTAAGTTCAATGTTTTGAGTTAGATATTTAGCAGGCCTGAGTAATCACTGCACTCCTACAGGTTGGCATCTCAGTAATTAGCATTTTCATAAGGGCTATGAAAGATGCAAATGGAAAAGGATATATGCAAACTCTAACATCTGTTCCTGTAGCATTTTTATGTACATTTCATACGGCCAAGAAAAGCTTACTGAAGACAGTGTTAGCTGATCAAAATTGGTGATTTGCATTTTATTCAACCAGATGATCAATTTTATGTCTGACAAAAGGTTACTCTATCAGAAACTGTCCATTACAATTAGAAAGGCTGTTTTGATTCTGCACATACAGTACTATTGCCTACAGGTTTTTTTCCCCAAAAAGTCTTCTAACTTTCTGCTTTTTATTCTTACTTAGCCTGTAGTAAAAAGCTATCTTCTTCATTTTAAATTCTAGAATATGGTAGCCTGTTGGGTTTGAAAAACACACACTGTTTTTATAGATATTGTATTGACTTTCTACTTTCACAAACAAGGGCTCAATAAACAATTTGATGACTGAGTCCATTAATAATTTGGTGATACATATAAGTTTTCCCAACTAAGTCCAATGTTACACCCGCCAGTACATCCTCTCTACACACTGATAACAGAATAACAGAATTGGGAGGGACCACCTGCTCAAACAGGAGACCCTATACCATTCCAGACAAATGGCTGTCCAGTCTTTTCTCAAAAAAAACCCAGTGATGGAGCACCCACAACTTCTCAAGGCAAGCTGTTTCACCGTTTAATATTTCTCACTGTTACAAAATTTCTTGGGTTTAACTTGCTTCTCTCCTTGATTAGTTTCCACCCATTGCTTCTTGTCTTGTCTTCATTTGCTTTGGAGAATAGGTTAGCCTCCTTTTCTTTGTGGCAGCCCCTTAAATATTGGAACAGTGCTCTCATGTCACCCCTAGTCCTTCTTTTTATTAGATTGGTTATGTAGTTCATCTGTGGACATGGAGGTGGATCTGCAGTCTGGAAGTGCAGAATCTAGCAAAATAGGGGTTCAATCTACACATGAAGTAAAAAAAATGCATCAAAGAATAGGTACCAACTAGTTCACAGAAATTGAAATGGGCATTATGTACATGTTTGCATGAAAATAAGTCTATTAAAAGGAAGACTGAGTCTTCCTGTTTCTCTGAATGGAAAGAGGGCATTCAAGAAATTGTATGAGATGATGGTAACATTTTTTTTTCTGACGGCAGAATAGAAGTTGCTTGCCTTCTATTTTATGGTTGCAAAGAATTCCAAGAGTGCAATGAAAGATTGTAGAAACATTGCATGAAATTTGCAGTAAGTAGATTTACCCCACTCAAACATAAAGTAAATATGGATGGTCAGTTATTTTCATAAAATATAGAGAGAGGTAAGCAAATCAAACCCCTTTCACTTTTTACTTTACACTGATACATTCATACTCTTTCTTTGTAAGTCTATATTCAGATGCCAGCATAAATCTTATCCTCTGAATTTTGGCTCTGAAATTTGTTCATAAATAAAGGTGTGATGTCCTATTTATAATTAGTTATAAAAAAAACAAAAATGAGAAATAAGCCAAAATGCAGGCTTAATACTCCTTCAAAATCAAATTTCTCCTCCCCCTACAATGTCTCTCCCATGCCAAATTATGCTATGCTTTTATGTCACCCTTAAAATAAATGTGATTTATACCCACTAAAAGTCTAACTAAACATTCCTGTGCTATTGTTTCATGTTATCCAATTAATTTTAAGAATATATATGGGATCAGGTGGATTTTTTGTAATGGCCTTCTTATCGATTTATAGAAGAAAACCTTTATTGTTGGCTGATCTCCAACCTACCATTTCTTGATAACTTTGTGGAGAGCCCTAAAAATGATCCTGAATAAAGAAGGATAATTTGGGTTCCTTTCTGTTGTGGTTCAAGATGTTTTGGTCACTTTGATATATGTATTCTAGCAGGATTTAAGGCAAATGCATTTCTCCTAATCCTGTTAAACTTTTAAGGGATGCTTGATGCCATCTGCAGTGCTAAAATACTGGACCATCTGTTAAGGTAGCTGATTGAAAGATCTATTCTGAAATGGCTCTGCTGCTTTCTCAGAGACCAATTGCAGTTGTTGTCTTGGAGAAGATGAAACCAAGTCCTGCTATGGTTTACAGTATCCAAAGGCTTGGCTCTCTTCTCATCTTCTGTAACAGCTAGATGAAAACTCTGGGGAAGATCATATGTTGATTCTGGTGAGATGGGCAGCTATGCAAATTTGATAAATAAATAAAAATAAATTTATTTAATATACTACTACTACTACTACTACATTCATGTCAGAAGCACCTACCAAAGTGCCTTCAGGTTGAAATTTAGTATCATCAGTACAGTAATCATGCACTACTTCACTTCCCTATTTCAGATTGAACAGGAGATGATATGGAACAACTAATCCACCTGCCTATAAACTGTGCGATACTGGAAGAGGTGAAACAGTCCAAGAACAAATACTTTCAAGATGGAATTACTATTGATACAACAACTTCTTAGTTCAGTCAATGTTTCATTGATTGCTCCAAATGGAACTGTATTTTCCCTGAAAATGCTGATGGAAATGCCGGGGAGGGGAGACTTCTCCCGATCTCATATCTCCTGCTGGAAGATATGCTACTAGTACTTATTCATAGACCAGGAGAGGTTTGAAAAGTAGCAATAGCAATAGCACTTAGACTTATATATCGCTTCACAGTGCTTTGCAGCCCTCTCTAAGCAGTTTACAGAGTCAGCATACTGCCCCCGACAATCTGGGTCCTCAAATTTACTGACCTCGGAAGGATGGAAGGCTGAGTCAAACTTGAGCTGGTGAGAATCGACCTGCCAAACTGTAGGCAGCTGGCAGTCACCAGAAGTAGCCTGCAGTACTGCATTCTAACCACTGCGCCACCACGGCTTTAAGTACTTGAAGATCATGCCATTGTCACCTCTCATTTAAACTACAGTAATTTTGGTGGAAGAGGGAGATGTCTCTAAGGGAAAACCATAAGCTGGCATGGAAACCAGCTACCCAATTGTTGACCAAGACCAGTCAGTTGAGCAGAATGACATTTATTTTTCAGGATCTGTGATGATAGCCAGTAGACTTTCAATTCACTGTCCTGGCCAGTACCTAAAAAGTCCTATAGTCCCTTTTTAATTTTTTTTTTAAACAGCCTTCTTCTGATAGAAACTGCCAGTTCTACATTGCTTAGTTGGGAAGGAAGACTGCCCCTGTCCCTCCAGATAATCACTTTTTTAGGGGGAAGCTCCTTCATTTGTTAATAGCTTAATTTCTGAGGTCAGCCCACCTTTTTGTCTTTAGGAAACTAATAACATCACTCCTCCTTCATAAGGTGAGCAAGGTTTTAACTGAGCCCTGTATCTTCTTGTGGTATCTGATATCTTCTTATATCCAAGTCCAAGAAATGCTTTGCTCTCCGCAATTATTACCAAATTTGAGGGCCACACTCAGAAAGGTTACATTCACTTTTTTTAAAAAAAAAAGTGGTGGGGGGAGGGAGGAGGGTGTTACCTCTTCAGTCATATTCCAGGTTTCCTTTATCAAACCACACAGCTGTGTAAAACTTTGTCTCGGATCTGCTATTCTATTATTTTATTATAATTTCTCGCTACAATAATGGGTTTGCTGCAGCAATCTATTTTCTTTCTCTTATCTGCAATGCTGGTCAAATTCCATAATAGAGACATTTCAATGGCAACTTCAGTGGAGGACAGCAGTGCATATAATTTTAATGTTGGACTGTTTTCCTTTAATAGATGCTTGAGTGCATATATCTGGTAAAGATATTAGGCTGCACAGACAAATGGCAGACAAATATTTGTAATAAATAAACACCAGTTCCTTGGAATGCATATTTCTGAAAAGCCTACGAGGTGCAGGACATATCTGTTTTGAAGCAGATAGGTCTGGCACAGTTTATAATGCCATACGTTCCCCCAGTGACACAGCCTTAATGCCTCCACATGTTCCAGTATTTCCAAAGCAAGAAGGAAAGCAGGTTGTCATTGTGACTGCTTTTGCTTCATTTTCCTCTTGAAAATGGTTTGTGAAGTAGTTTTCTTTCCCTTTTCTATTCTTTAAAGAATTGTCTACTCCAATTACGTCAATTTTCCCCTTTTCCAATTCAGCAATTTGTGTTAAGAAACACGTAGAAGGGTAGTTTGTTCGTTTGTTTGTTTGTTGTTTAACTTGGGTGTGAATAGAATATGTTTAGCCTGACATTTAACTGTTCCTGGGCCCCTGCACATGAAATAGTGGTTGCTTTTAACAGTGTCTCTTCTGTTTATTTTTCCCCTGTAGAATGGTACTTATGGGCCAATTCTTCTTGTTTCTTGCAACCACTAAGTGTGCTATTGACAGGTTGCATAAGACTCCTCATTTCCTAAAAGTTTGGTTTCCCTACAATTTATTTAAAGAAAAGCATGGATTGCTAAATTATCCACATAATTATTATACAGTTGAGTCAACTTTCAGGATATTATGTAGAAACATTTTGGCTACGATATATGTCATGGTTGTGGCCGGATTTCGTTTGCTTTTGTTTTTTTCACCACGCAGTATCTTCATGATTGGTTCAGCTTACAACAGATGGGTGAAAGGCACCGATACGGAATAAATTACTCAAGCAAACAAACAACCATCAACTACAGAAACATTTACCGGTATTTCCAAAGTGGTTGGTATGAGTTCCAACAGGACTTAGATTACAGTATTAAGGGGCATCACTGGTGTTATTGTCATTTAGGAAAATATTAACTGCCCAGAGTCACCTCTAGATGAGGTGAGTGGCACACAAATCTGACAAATAAAAAATAAGTGAGTGAGTGAGTGAGTGAGCGAGTGAGCAAGTAAATAAATAACTAAATAACTAACTAACTAACTAACTAACTAACTAAATAAATAAATAAATAAATAAATAAATTTCAGCTGATCTGTGAGGCCAAATGGCATATTGTGGGTGGCACATTTTATGACTAAAGTTGTCAAATCCTTCAAAAAGCGAGGCAAAAACAAAACTGAGAACACATCCAGCATCACAGATAATTAGAAAACGTTCATACTATACCGTACAATCCTACTATACAAAGCAGATCCCAGTAGATAACTTTGTTCAGAAGTAGCTGAAAGGTCTAAAGCTGGATAAACTGAAGACTAAGGGTTTTTGGTTGTCCATATTTATTTATTTAGCATATGGTGAGAGCATGATGAAGAGAGTTAACATATATCCACAATCCACGTAATTATCTACAAAGCTACTATGGAGGTAGGGCAGTGGCCTCATAATTGAATGTCTAGGTGATCACCTCTGATGTTGCTTCATGCTGATCTAGAAAATCAGATAATGCACATTGTGGACAATCTTGCACAATATGTTTAATAGTTTGCATATCGCACCACAATCAAAACAAGGGAAATCTTTCCATCCCCTTTGATACAGGGCAGAGGCATTTCTTCCAGTATCACACCTAATTCTGTTCAATTCTGACCAGACAAAGTGAGGCAGGTCAAAAACATGAAGTTTGGTAGAGAGACCACTAATAGTCGGGCCCTAAGAAGCATTGTGGCCTGACCATTCCTGTCTCCAAGCATTCTTGGCGTTAAACTGAACAAATGTTAAGCAAATAGCTGTTTTCCACGCTGGCCTATGGCATTTCAATCTTGTGATGAATTTCAGTTTTTCCTGTACCCTAATTACAGGAACAAAAAGCAAAGGCTTCTAAGTATTTGCAGTAAAGAAACCTACTCAATGCCTATATTATTATACTGAGGGAGAGGCATTTCTCTTAAAATCACATTCTATGGTTCCTATGGGTCATCAGCATAGGAGTCTACTAGAAGGAGGTGGATCTCCCAACATCTACACAGAGGGATGGCTGTCAGAGTCTGCAAAAGTATGAAGAAAAGTTTGAAGCACCCACCAAATAATGCACCCCATCACCTTAACTTTATACACACCCCAAGCTCGCAGCCACACTGGGAAAGAGCTTTATTGTCTGTATAAGCTTGGAATGTTAGATCAGACTATTTAATATAAAGGGGGGAAAATCTATGTGTTGTATGAACTGAACAAGCAAGTTATGGCAATTGTGTTTCCTATCAAATTTGAGTTACCTTCTAGCACAACAAGCCAGGGAGACGAATGCACTTTTCTAACAATGTTTGCATTTGTCTGAGCCCAGGCATATTTTTTTCTGAATGGTATCAGTGGTATCCTTCAAACTGTACTTCATAAGTTCATCAGCTTTTGAAATAATTACCCTTAGAAGGTATACTTGCGTTGCATATCTTCATTTGTTTATTGTTTGATTCTAATGAACTGTTTGCTTTTATATACATCTTCCCACAGTGTATTCCATACGGTAACGAAACTCAGAACACTTAATGACTTCTGGTTTGTGTTCCCCAAATTCATTATCCCTATCGTTTCATTAGCACACTTGCTTTTAAAGTAGTGTGATGGGGGTGAGAGGTTGAATATATTCATTTCCATTGTTGGCAGGTTTACTTCTTCCTACAACATGTTCTCAACTCCCAAGATGCTTGTTTCTTTTCTTTCCCTTTATATTCAGTGGGCTGTTTTTGTTTTGTTGCGTTTTTCTTTTTCTTTTAAGGAGCCCTTAAAGATTTGCTGTCTTGTCTGCCTTCATTAGTGTGCTAGGCTCTCCTGGATCTCTATTTTGATTCATTGATAATGGTAATTGAGATTACGGAAGGCAACACTTGAGGCTATACATGAGATGCACTTAGAATAGAATGGTAGTTCTAAAATCTAAAACAGAGCTGTGGGTGCTTCTTCAAAAATAAATTAATTGTCTCATGCTAGCCTTCAGCAAGTCCAAAGAACTCAATCATACCAGGGCAGCCTTTCTGAGAATGAATGTTTTGAGTAGATGGTTGCATTTGAAAGGATGGGCTTGGGCCACATAGATAGTCCTTTTCTTAAAGGACTCTCAGAGTGTGAGAAGGGAAATCAGTCTATCGACACTGAGCATCTGAATATGATTAGTAGAGTCAGTTTGGTGTAGTAATTAGAATCCCTGACCTCTAGTGAGTTCTAGTTCTATCTTAGGCACAAAGCCAGCTAGATAAATTTGGGCCAGTCACAATCTCTCACCCTAGAGCAGGGTTCTTCAAACTTGGCAACTTTAAGACTTGTGGACTTCAACTCCCAGAATTATTCCTCAGGCTGAGGAATTCTGGGAGTTGAAGTCCACAAGTCTTAAAGTTGCCAAGTTTGAAGAACCCTGCCCTAGAGTGAAGGCAAAGACAAACAACTTCTGAAAAAAGAAAGCTGCTCATGTTTTTATTAGGAATCATTTCTGAGTTAAACTTGCCAAAAAGTATATTTATAGTCCACTGTTCTACTTTTATAAGCTCCCAAGCTGCTTTTAAATAATAAAGTACAAAATATAAAAGGCAATAATGTCAAAATTATCATCACATTAAATTAACTGAATAATGACAAACTCAGGAAAAAAGCATTTTTGCCATTTTCTTAAATATTGGTAGAATAAAACCAAACCTCACCCAGAGTTACCTTGAGGTAAGATGGGTGGCCTATGATATAGATAGATAGATAGATAGATAGATAGATAGATAGATAGATAGATAGATAGATAGATAGATAGATAGATAGCATTGTGTGTAGAAGGCACACAAAGTTAAGGTCAGGTATTATGTGCCAGTTCAATTAGCTTCTGAAAGTTAAAGCATATTAAGAGGACTTTTCCTACCAATCTAAAAAACACGCAAAGAGGCAATTTAGTCATGCCATAAATCCTTTTAAATTTAAATGTGAAATTTCCCTTTAAATTCAACCCAATACACAATTAACAAGCAGTGCAAAACTTTCAATTTTGCACTAGTTAGCAGCTTGCCAGTCGTGTTTTGCACCAATTACAACTTCTAGACCATTTTCAAGGGTTGCCCACATATAGCATGCTACAGTAGTCAAGATGGATTCTAATCATGGCATTTGTCAGTTTATTGATGGCGTGTTTTTCTTTTATGCTGTCTTTTAAAAACAATATGCTCATTTTGTTACTTTAAGGTTTGGCAGTGTGCTATCACATAGTTGTATGTGAAAAGGTGTGTAAGAAAATTAATGTACCCATAAAAGTATATCCCAGAATTAATCTGAAATCTATATGCTGAGTTTTCATGATTTCTGTAGATAAAAGTTGTAAATTTAAACAGTATGCCCATCAAGAGACCAAGTATAATTTTAAATGCTGATTTCAAAATATTGGAATTTAAAGCTTTGCTCATTCATCATATACCTTTCTCTTTGAAATCACAGGGGGGATACAAACAACCAAGTTAGCATCTCACCAAAACAATAGTGCTCCTGTTGTTCATAATCATACATGTAATAGTCAAATAGGGAACAGTCTTCATTAACACATCTTCACCTTCCCTCAAGTGCTGGCATCACTATGCACGAGCAAAGTTGGAGACTTATTCCACTTTATTCTTTTCGCCTCAGGGAAATAAGATGAAAACTTCTGTAGATTTCAACTTGTCAACCTACCAAATAGTAGAAGTAACTTTACATTAATCCACTTATCCCTGCTTGGATGACATAGCTAGTCAGAAGAAATAATAACCTGGGTTATGTATGGTTAAAAATGACTCCCTCAAGCCTGATGTGCTGAGTTTAGCCATTTGTAGGTTGATTAATCTACCTTGAACCACGTAAATGTGGCCAGGATGATGAAAAGGTAAATGTGTAGGAGAGGAATAATAGAAAATTGGGTTTTAATTGTGTTAGCATCAGAAAGATTTTACTGGACAGTGTCTTCCTTCCCCTTCTCTACTAAAGGGTTACAGAGGTTGTTGAAGTGTATGTTCACATAGGCAACGAACATATCTCTATATGTGCTCAATGTTTGGCCTGAAGACAGTTTCAAGAAGCACTGGTCCAAGGAAGCAGTTGAATGAGAAAAGGTAGCCAGAAAACAAGGAATTTGTACTCCCTTCCTTAGCCTACCTCCAACTGGTTTCAGACAACCTCAGCATATCAGAAAACTTACACAGTATCAACCCTCAGCATAGAAAGACAAAGACATGAGACAGGGAAAGGTTGAGGCACTTGAGCATGGACGACAACTTATTTTAGTTACAATATAATTATTGTGCTTACACCTGACCTAAGAGTGCTTGTAGATCCATATATGGAATTCCTATAGTCAAACTCTAATCTTGGTCAGGCACTAATTATTTACTGTTTATAGCAGCATCTATAAAAGGGACGCGGTGGCTTAGTGGGTTAGGACGCTGAGCTTGTCGATCAGAAGGTCGGCAGTTTGGTGGGTTGAATCCCGAGTGCCGCGTAACAGAGTGAGCGCCTGTTACTTGTCCCAGCTTCTGGCAACCTAGCAGTTTGAAAGCATGTAAAAATGCAAGTAGAAAAATAGGGACCACGACGGTGGGAAGGTAACAGCGTTCTGTGCCCCTTTGGTGTCTAGTCATGCCGGCCACATGACCACGGAGACATCCTCAGACAAGCGCTGGCTCTTCGGCTTTGAAACGGAGATGAGCACCGGCCCCTAGAGTCAGAAATGACTAGCACGCATGTACGAGGGAACCTTTACCTTTACCTTTTATAAAAGGTTAGGCGAAGTTATGAGCAATTCTTCCATTTTGCTCATTTATTGAGGCAGCCAACTTGTCATAATAGACTGCACACTGGTTTGACTAGAATTAAAGACCACATGGAAAAATGGGAGTTTCTCTCAGATGACAAGGATATTTACTGCGAATGTGGCCCTATTTAAACAACTATCCATTTTTTCCATGCCCCCTGGGATTGACATGCACACTGAATGACCTGCTGGTCACAAATATTCCTACCATCAATGTGGCCTGGCATTGGGGTAGAACTATATAAGTTTATGTTTATATTAAAGTTTTTAATCTTTTAAATTAATAATTTTCCCCTTTCTATTTCTTGCATTTTTGACACAAGACGAGACTTGTCAGGGGAAGCTTCATGCTGTAAGATGGAGATGGTGTTGGATTTTAATGACTTGTGTGCAAATTATCTCGAGCTTTAAATGGGAAGTGAATAAAAGAGACAACAGAAAGCGTGGGATTTTTGTCAGCTAAATATAGTGAGATTATAAAAAGTTTGAGGTTTTTCTTGGTGTAGCAACTACCCTTTGAATTAGAATGAGGAACATGCAGCTTCTAGTCTACCCTTAGATGTAAAAGTTTACTGGGTGACTTTGGGACCATCACTTTCTCTCAGCCCAACTTACATTATAGGGCTGCAGGGAAAAGTAGGAGAAGGGACCACCATGTATACTAACTGAGTGCCTTAATTAAAGATTTAATGTAAATCTGATGATAGATCAGTAGATGAATAAATGGGACGAACAGGGCAAAATCAGTCAAGAAGCTTGCTCAAAAAAATTGACTTCAAGTTTTGCCATATGGATGAAATGCAGCCTTAAGACACATGCATTGTTGGGTAGGCCTAAAAAGAACATCTATTCCTTACCCTACCTTAGTTTGTCACTTTGTTGGAGGGGGAAAAAGTAACATTATGTACTTTGAGTAACATTATATACTTTCAAAGAGAGGCATAAAAACTAGAGTCATTAGTATTCTTTTATCCAAAGGCAGCCTGTGCATGTATAACTAAAGGCAGCCTGTACTCAAAGGCATAAAATGCCACATTTAGATTGCAAATCCAATCACGATTCCAGATTTTTCAATGTGTGAGAAAGGAGGGGTGGCAAAGAGCTGCTTATTTGGGATTGGAAAAGAGAGGGTGTGGAGACTTTCATGTTAATTCAGAAATATTAATACTGTTCTAAATTTTTGAGAAATAAAACAACTTTATTCTCAACTGAGAAGAAATTATTCTTCACATCATATAATGTAGCTTAATAATAATAATAATAATAATAATAATAATAATAATAATAATAATAATAATAATAATAATAATAATAATATAATAATAATAATAATAATAAATGTTGTCTTTCTAAGTAATTTCATTGTCTCCTTCCTTCTATCTTTTAATTTCTTTTTCTGCTATTAAAAAAGAAATATAGTTGTTCTTGTTCCTCTCAAAGAAAGTTTTATAATGGAAATGTTGAGTTCTCTTAATTAGTTATAGAGCTTTGATAAAGACATTTTTTTCACTGCAATGTTTAATAGACTAATTAAGCAAGGCAAAGAAAAGAAAATACATTTAGTGTGGCATTTTCATCTATCAATCAATAGTATCATTTTTTAGCCCAAACAAATGTGGGGGTGAGGAGCTCAAGCAATAATCTAATTAGAAGTCTTAAAAGTGAAAATCAACAGTCAATTTGTACCCTCTTTTTTATGCCCTGAAGGAAAATTCTGGCTATTATGTATATCCATCATTGTGTTACAAAGCCCATGAAATCTACAAATAGAGTCCAAGATGAAAATATATCATATTGTTTATTACTTCTTCAATTTGCTGGATTAAGTGTTCCTGATGTGTAGAAACTTGCCATGATTGTTTATTACTTCAGTTGGCCTAATAAAACAAGTCCTTGTGTATATATTTTGAATAATTGATGGGAGATTGGAAGACATGTTTGGAACACATATTCTTCAAAGGTCTTCATCTTTGGAAATAGAAAAAAAAATCTATTTTTTAAGCTTTTTTGTCTGGATAGATGGATGGGGGAAAATAGAAATACATTTTAGAACCACAGGCATTACAGCCATTCTGGTTTCCAAATACCCAACTTCTTATAGCAGGGATTTGACTGCTTCTCTAAATATGAAATCATACCTTTCCAAATAGCACAGGATATATTTTTTACATCATGTGTTTGTGTACATTTGTTCATTTCTTGCTTTCTAAAATCGTAACAACTTCGATAGATTTTGTCTACTCAGCTGCATTCATATTAATGTACACTATTAGAAGGAATGTATAAAAATATTATAAATTTCTAACAAATGTCAGTATAAAAATGCCTGAGAGAAATTAGCAAAAAAGCAAGCAACATTAAATATTCAGTTGGCTGTCTTAAGGAACATTATCTTTCAGCATTATGTTGATTAAAATTAAAGTTCCCAGTGCGACAGTTCTTCATTCTTACTATATATTAGAGAAAAAACAGCGACAGAGAAAAAAGATGCAGCTTCAAATAAGATAACAGCCTAATGTGTTTCTGGTAGCACAAAAGTCGATGCTGACCGAACTCTGTAACAATGTCAAATCTGGTGAACTCTGGGAGTGTTTCAATAGTCAACTGGCATTGGTGACCTAACCTGCTGGCTGTCTCTGTCTTTCAAGGCACATCTTGCAGGAGAGAAGCAGAAAGCAAGAGTCAAACTGATAGATGAAAATATAAAG
>NC_139521.1:64077105-64282105 GCF_947247035.1 Vipera ursinii
TTCTCCTAGGATGCCCAATAAAACTTTTCCTTTCAAAAGTAAATTTTCTAGCTATTGCAGCTGCCAATTGTTACATTGATTAACTACCAAATTCTGGACAAATCTGGTTTATAGTCTCCACTGATCTCAAAAGGAATTAATCTCAAGAAAGGCACAACTATTGGTGACCAAAGCAAGGGAAGTCCTAATCAAATTTCCTGCCACATTTTAAGCAACCTTATTTTATCCACCAGGTAATTCTATTTCATACCTTGCTGCTAAAGGAGGAGGGATTGGGTCATCTTCCTCAGCTATGTCACTTTTCTCCTTTCAGTTCTAATGTCCTAAAAATATAAAGCCTCCCTCTGAGTAATATTCACGATTTGATGACTTCATTGCCACATCCACATAATTTTCGTGGTAACAATTCAGAATCAGCTTTTTACTGCTTTTCAGTGGGATGTTTCTTCAATATCTCAGACTATGTTTTACCCAGAGAATCTCCTGGGAGTCTCTAATCAAGTATTTTAACCAGATCCAACCTTGTTTCTCTTTTGCAAGAAAGATCAGCTAGGTCCTGCCATGTGCTGTATTATTTATGGTCTGGGATGAAATCTACAGGTAATTGTGTCCACAGGTTGTTTTTGCCACTTATCAGATTCTAGATGTAAATGTCATCTTCAAAAGCTCAGGTTCCCGAACTGTGAATATCAACCTAGCACTATGTTGAAAGTATAAAAAAAAAAAAATCCATGCAATCCTCCTCCCTCAATGTAAGAAATAAAGACGGTAAGACAAGGAATGACAATTCCCAGGTTAGAAAGAATTATTATGTCAACACAGACATAAGGAGGTCTCAAGGCCACAAAAGCAGAAAGCCAGGAAAATACCAACTGACTTGAAAAAGCAGGAAGAAGAGGATGCCTAGAATTTAAATCTGCAATATAGACCATGCAGACTGGTTTTCTATGTGTAGATGACTTGTCCCTGTTTACAATGAAGAAACTAGCCCCATCATATCCGAGAGCCTTTTGTCAAGAAAGTCAGTTCATAATTAGGGAGTCAAAGTCAGTTTTCAGCTATAGTATATGTTGTGTATTGGGTTCTTCGCAAGCAGGAGACGAGGCAAGAGAGTTCAGGAAGGAACATGCTTTATTGAATAACAGGAAGTGAACTAGTAACCAAGGCTTCTACGCAGCTATTTATACTGCTGGCCCCTAGGCAGTGGCCAATAGGTTTGAAGGAGCCTATTGCCGCCCTAGAGCCAACCAATGGTCGTCCTGGAGACTGCTTGTCTGAGAAGCCAGCAACCATTACACAGACTCCACAGACTCCCTGATTAAGCAGTCTCAAACAGCATTCAAAGACACATGGTACAGTTCAAGTGAAACAGGCCCAATACATTACAGTATATTTCTGGGAAACCTGTCATCAATGTATATCCGTGCACTCTTTACAAAATAAGCTTTAGCATTCAAAAGGTGGAAGATGATAGTGGATAGTAGCACAAATCTACTATATCTTCCTAAGAGGAAAATATTTTTCCCCCCAAATACTTTTCCTTTAAAATGTGTGGGTATTGCTAAATTACTGAGAACATAATTATAGAGGCAAAGGAGTCTGTTTCTTCTTTCAATTCTTCCTTTGGGATTTGTGTGTATGTGTGTCTGTCTCTCTATTGGTCTGGGAAGGTGATGGTAAATTCAGTGTCATCCTATTTTTAATTAAATATTATCTGTCTCATTGCAATAGGCTTCGGAATTATCTTTTCATAGACTGAAATTGGTATTGCTGATAATGGATCAGGATTCAGTGAAGATTTTTTTTTAACATTTTCATTTCCGAAATTTGAAAATCATCTTCAGTTGCAAAGATGATAATGTTCTGAACAGTTCCTAATTTTTTTAACCAGTGTCTCTTGAGAATATTCTATGAATAAGGTGGAGAATTTTGATCCACTTTAAGCACTGCTAATAGAGCCGGCAGTTTTAGAAAGTATTTATTATTAGTTTTATGCACCACCCATCTCGTCTCATTTACAATCCATATCTCCCTTTCAGCCTCAAACGTGAACTATAAATATAATTAACTAACATTATTTGGAGAATTCTGCCTTGTCCGTGGAATAGTTGGTGAAATACCTCCACCCTCAATACAACACCTACTCATGAAACCTACCATAATGAAAAGATTAATATTTAGTAAATTTGAATGTGTGATATTTTAAAAATAGAACAACCTTATTTGGAAATCTCTTTAAGATACTTCCAGACAGAAAATATGCTTGATTAACCTCTTAGGAGTCTACCATTGGAGAATCAATACAGTTTGTTAGGTCAGAATTCATAATCTTTAAAATGTTACATAGCATTTCAGAATCTCCTGATTAGTAAGGAAGAACAAAACCTCTTCAGTGAACACCTGGTAGGACACTAACCTAGAGACCTTAATTATTTCATCGGCATTTTACACCAACAACTCATTATACAGTGTTATTAAAATAGCCACAATGCCACAACATTAAACTTTTAAAATGACAAAAAATGAGATCCATTTAATATTTTTATTATTTTCTAAATGGCACAGAGCGATAAAAAGCTGATATAAAAGTTCTGCAGACAAATAAATAGAGAAGAAAAACATCTAGTACGTGGACATGCTGATTTCAATCAGTTGCCATTCTCATGAATGAAAGTAAATATACGTGTCCCCGAATAATGTTGCAGGGATCCAATCAGTCAGTCATTAGAGAGAAGTTCCCAGAGATGGGCTCCAGCACAAATCCGAAAGCTCAGAAAACAAATAACCAACGTAGATTGGAGTTACAATCTTCTACAGATCACCCTAGGTTGTATAGTTATACCTTAAATTAAACTGTATGTATAGCACTGTATTTTGTCCTTGATCTATTGATCTTAAAAGATCTTAAAATCACTGCAATGAGAAGACATTAGCAATAAACTTTGCTAAGACCACAATCCCTACTTTTGTCCAAACACACAAAATAATGAATCTGTTAAATAGAATCATAGGGCTGGAAGGGATCTTGGAAGTCATGTAGTCCAAAACCTTGTTCAAGCAGAAGAGACTTTATACCACCTGGACAAATGAATGTCCAATCTTTTCTTGAAACCTTCAAATGATGAAGCACCCACAAGGCAAGGAGGCAAGGTGCTTCATTGATTAATTGTTCTCACTGTCCGTAAATTTCTCCTTAGTTCCAGGTTGCATCTCTCTTTAACAAGCTTCCACCCACTGTTTCTTGTCCTACCCTCAAGTGCTTTGGAGAATTAGGTGAACAACAATTGGTTAGGACCTTTAAACATTTAGAGTTAGTTTTTCAAGCTCTTAAAACCCAAAATCTTCCCAAAATGCACAGAAATCAGAATTAGCCATCTCAACTTATTATTTTCCCCAAGGAGAAGAGTTTATATCTGCTGTAATTAAGTCATTATCAGGCTAAATCTGAGTACAATTGCTATATAGGGCCCTTTTAGGACCATAAAACTATGACTACCTGGAGAAATTTTTAAAAAGCATCTTCCAGGTCACCTTTTTGGTCCTAAATGCTCTTCTTTGGCATAAAGCACTAATTGATAAATTTGAATCCAGACTTTGCATAAATGTTTTTTTTTATTCCACAACTCTGTTGGATTGGTCTACTTACTATTGGCAGATAATATCAAATCCTCCTGGGGAAAAAGAATTTCAAAGCAAACTGAATTATTATGACTTTTCTAACAATGCTATTTTATCATTAGCAATAGCACTTAGATTTATATACCGCTTCATAGGCTTTACAGCCCTCTCTAAGCGGTTTACAGAGTCAGCATATTGACCCCAACTATCTGGGTCCTCATTTTACCGACCTCAGAAGGATGGAAGGCTGAGTCAACCTTGAACTGGTGAGAATCAAACTGCCAAACTGCAAGCAGCCAGCAGAAGTAGCCTGCAGTATTGCATTCTAACCACTGCACCACCAGGCTTTTAGGACCAAATCAAGCTAAATTAGCCTTAAGGCAGAGAATATTGGACACAGAAGGTCAAATAGAAAATTCTGTCTTCCCGTGGAATACATTTTATAAATAATCATATTTCAGCTCTCAACTAGTTTCCTACTTATATCAAATTCCAATTCCTACATTCAGGACAGCTTTAACTTTGGGTTTTTTTTATATTGTCCAGCTGATTTGGAAGGGAAATACAATTCCTCTTAAAGCATAATGTTATCTCCGTGGCAAAGGTGTGATAAAAAACATGTTTCAATGGGACATCCATCACCAGTCACTACCGATCTTTCAGTTAAATTTCTAGGGTATTCTGATAACTTCTATTTATACTATATGTGAAACAATTATTTTTAAAAGTAACAAAATTGTGTTACCCGATGTGTAAATTTTAGCCAAAAATGGCAACTGACAATTGGCTCAAGTGCCAATTTTACATATTTATTTTATATACAGTAGAATAAAATAAATTTAACTGATTTACACATTTGGGTATTAAAGCCATTAGGATTGTTAAGGAAATGCTCACTAGTTTTCAGAATCTCCATCATCCCTTTCTTCAGAAATATACCTATATATATACCTATGGGGTATATTTCTACCATGCAGTATTATAGACATGTTATTAATATTCAGTTTGAAATACCAGTAGATTTCAGTAATTTATTGATTTTATATACTGCTTTAGCCATTCCTATTTAATCATTTTTAGCATTATGTGTAGCTTTGTATAAAAGTATACTTATTGCATAAATTTACATAGTTGTATTTATAGATGATTTTGAAATCCTGATTTTACATATAAAAATCTCATATGAACTCCAAAACTGAGTTAATTAACCCAGGAATTAGATTCAACTCCCCACAGATTATATCATTGCCATCAAGTAGGTCATCTCTTATCATACAAGCTATTTATGTGAGGATTAACTGTTTTTTTCAGATGCCATTGATAGAGATGACCTCCTAGAGAGGTCCCATGAAAGTAGATGCTAGGAGTTCAACCTCTCTGTTCTTGTGGATTCTTTTGTTTTCATTTTCTGCAACAGCCCAAGACGTATGTGAGCCTACATGAGTTTCTGTGTGAGAAATGTCATTTCTAAAAGAGAAATGTGATATGGCAGGAAGTAGAGAAGGAAATAGTAGCCTCGGTTTTGATGGCTGGATTAGAAACACAGTATTTAGATGACTAAGCTGTGCTCAGCTGGATAGCATGGAAAGTATTTGCCTATAAAGTGATCAAGAGTTAGACATGACTAAATAGTTAAAAGCAACAACAACGGTTAGATGACTGGTTGTATCATATAAGATTGTGTGCTACTGCCACACCAAGGGGAGTCACATGACACAGGGGTTGGATCTTCTTTCTCATCTCAATAGGGACATGCATTCCAAGGGGTACCTAGAACTAGTAGTATTATATGCAAACTTCAGCTATTTGTAGTCTATCTTAATCTGTTTTGAGAGAGAGCCACACTTTTTTTTTCTTGAGAATATAATTAATAAATTCCTGTCATATAAAACTGATGTCTACTGTTATGCAAGCCAACTGTTCCAATAATCCTTTCCTCTGATAACTGAAGTGCAAGCTCTTTATTTCTACATGGAATGTTCTGAGTTACAATTTAATGTTAAAATGTTAAAAAGATATATTTGAACATATCTTGGATGTATTCAAGAACAAGAAAGGTTAATTTAATACTGCTCCTTTGTGTAAGTGCTTGATGGGCTTTTCACTGTATAAAAACAGTAACCTACTATACAAAGCTGTCATGGTTATGACTCTTGTGTTTTCAAAACATTTAAGCTCCTAATTTATGTAGTGTAATAAGCAGGCACCCCTTAAGCAGATCATGTTTGATTTATTATGCTAACTTTTAAGCATCCAGTATTGACAGATTTCTGGAAACACTAACAGACTCCAAATAAATATTCACGGCATCTACCAAGCAGCTTTTTTTTTAACATTCCAAGTACTTTATGGTTACTTCTCCACAGCAGCCCTATAACAAGAAAAAGAAAACATATATGCCTTCGGTCCTTCCTCATTTTGCTTGTTTGTTTCCCGCCTTTATTATTTTTACAAATAACACAAGGCAGCGAACATATCTACTATGCTTTCTTTCTCTTTCCCCCCCCCCCCACAACAACAAGCTTATGAGATGGGTTGGGCTGAGAGGGACTGACTTGTCCAAAGGCATCCTGTTGGCTTCTAGACTAAAGAAGGACTAGAACTTGTGGTGCATTAACCACTGGACCAAACTGCCTCATCTTCAAACTGTAGAGAGAAAAGCTACAGCAGTTTGATAGACATCAGTTGATGTTAACCAGAAGTTTGTACTTTTTCAGCTCTTGAGAACAGTTTCTTTATTATTCATGAAGTACCAAAGGAGCAAAGAGATCCAGTTTGGTGTAACAGTTAAGGGCATTTGACTAAGAGAAACATGTTCTAGTCCTTCCTTAAGCACAGAAGCTAGCTGGTTGTCTTTGAGCCAGTCACTCTCTCTCAGACCTAGGAAGCAGGCAATGACTAGACAGTTCTGGAAGGCATTTCAGAAAACTGCAGGGGCATCTCAAGTCAAGGATGATGTGTACAACTAAAGAAAACAACTAAAACAAAGCTTGGATCATCTTAAAGGAATCCTACTTATGCAAAGGCGTAAACTAAAGTGATAATATGAAATGAGTGAAAGAAAATGATATAAAAGCATTAATGGTGACAGCAGGGCTTTTTTCTCATAGAACGCTCAGAACGGAGTTCTGGCACCTTTTTTGGATGGAATCTTTGTAGGGTAAGCAAGGCGGGTTGTATGACATGTGTGAGTTCCGGCACCTTTTTCTTTTACAAAAAAAGCACTGGGTGACAGTAAAAGAAGGGCAGGAGGAAAAGGTTAAGGAAAAACAAAACAGAGAGAGATTATCAGGATACCCCTTCCTTATTTATTTCATAGGCAGTGGGTATTAAACTATCTGAAGAATCAATAACCTTCCAGTTTCTAGACAGCTAAGGTTCAACTGTATGGAAAAGAAGCAAAAAAAGACAGGAGAATTAATCATGCAAAGGGGAAAATGCATGATTTTTCAAAAAAAAAAAACAGCAATGTGAATGGTGTTGAGGAAGAAATGAACATCTGAGGAAACTAGCACTGCCTTTGCCAACTGCCTAAAGCAATCTGAACCATTCTGAAATAGATACACTTGAAAGCAATTTAAATTAGATCTATCCCCTATTTTTTCTTTTGTCCTGTTAAGAATTACTCATTTCCTGAATAATAATGATAAATAATAATAATAATAATAATAATAATAATAATAATAATAATAATAATAATAATAATAATTTGGAAGGGACCTTGGAGGTCATCTAGTCCAACCCCACTGCTCAGGCAGGAAACCCTATACCATTTCAGACAAATACAAAGTACTCAGAGTAAAAGCTCAGGCAACAAAAGCGTTTAAACCCTTATATTTTCTTGGGGCTTACCAGATTGTCGATGCTGTGGATCTTCCAGGAATTCCAAATCAAGCATAAGGTCATCCTCTTCCAGGTCACAGGAGCCGAGGTTATTCAATACATCCTGTAATACACCCAGAAAAAAATTATATTAAGGAGGAGGAGGATAAATGATTAAGAGTAGCAGCACAGAAACAACCTAACGGGTTTGTTGGAAACAATACGAATTAAGTGAAGAACTGCTTCAATACCAGACACAGACATAAAGAACGTACAATATATAAATTGAAATTGACAACAAAGGGAATATTTTCAGCACTGTCCCATCAACATGTATTAAGTCAAGAGCTGTGGAATGTTTAACAGATTCTTCAGATATGAGAACAACCCCAGTAGAACAGGGTGGGGGGGGAGGAGCTCCATCTGGTTTTACAGTGTTCTCCCAGTGATAGTCAGTCAGACCACCGATAAATTGTTATGTTTAGAAAGGGTTGCATGGGTTGAAGAATCTAATCTTAATTTTGATCCAAAAATGTATCCTCTTGGAAAATAGGAATTACTTCCTTGGGAGGAAAGCCATGGCAAATCTAGACAGCACACTAAAAAGCAGAGACATCACCCAGTTCACAAAAGTGCGTATAGTCAAGGCTATGGTCTTCCCAGTTGCAATGTATGGCAGTGAAAGCTGGACCATAAGAAAGGCTGAGCGCCAAAGAATTGAGGCCTTTGAACTATGGTGCTGGAGAAGACTCCTACGAGTCCCTTGGACTGCAAGGAGATCAAACCGGTCAGTCCTAGAGGAGATCAACCCTGACTGCTGTTTAGAAGGCCAGATCCTGAAGCTAAAACTCAAATACTTTGGCCACCTAATGAGAAGGAAGGACTCACTGGAGAAGAGCCTCATGCTGGGAAAGGTTGAGGGCAATAGAAGAAGGGGACAAACAGAGAATGAGGTGGCTGGATGGAGTCACTGAAGCAGTAGGCGTGAGCTTAAATGGACTCCAGAAGATGGTAGAGGACAGGAAGGCCTGGAGGAACATTGTCCATAGGGTCACGATGGGTCAGACATGACTTTGCAGCTAACAACAACAAATCTGATTTGGTAGGTTGGGTATGTTACAGATTCATCAACTCTTCAACATGAGATATGAACCATTAAAAAAATACTAGACTAGGAAGAATATAAAAGAATTTATATGAAGCCACCAAGGGATCCAAAACTGACTCCTTTGTTTCTTGCATGTTATCTTGATAATGCTTGTAAACAAATACCTCATAAGAATTGATGTAGAAATGTACTAGTTATGCTAAATTAACTCTGTAATCTGTTAATTTGATTTTTTTTCTGTTTTAAGTTGTGATATAATTCCCTAAATAAATAGCATTATTCTGGCTCAGAAAACTGTGGTTTTGAGACCAATAAGAAAGAAGAAGAAGAAAGAAGAAGAAGAAGAAGAAGAAGAAGAAGAAGAAGAAGAAGAAGAAGAAGAAGAAGAAGAAGAAGAAGGAGAAGGAGAAGGAGAAGGAGAAGGAGAAGGAGAAGGAGAAGGAGAAGGAGAAGGAGAAGGAGAAGGAGAAGGAGAAGGAGAAGGAGGAGGAGGAGGAGGAGGAGGAGGAGGAGGAGGAGGAGGAGGAGAAG
Source organism: Vipera ursinii (assembly GCF_947247035.1). Lineage (NCBI taxonomy): Eukaryota > Metazoa > Chordata > Lepidosauria > Squamata > Viperidae > Vipera > Vipera ursinii. The sequence goes on from NC_139521.1 coordinate 64,086,185, forward strand.
GAGAAGTTCCCTAATTATCATTGTTGCTCTTCTCTGTACTCTTTCTAGAGCAGGAGTCTTCAAACTTGGCCCTTTTATGATTTGTGGACTTCAGCTCCCAGAATTCCTTAGCCAACGTGCCTGGCTGAGGAGTTCTGGCAGTTGAAGACCACAAGTCATAAAAGGGCCAAGTTTGAAGACCCCTGTTCTAGAGTCACAAAATCTATTTTACATCGTGGTGACCAAAGATTAGTCTCAAGGTCAGTGGGACAAGATACTTCAAAACTCTGAATATAGTAAACTGTTACTCTAATGAAAACTGACTAGTAAACTGTTAAGCTCACTGAGTCTAAATCAGTTCCCAACCTTTTCTATACCCTGCACCCCTCGAACGCTTTTAATATATTCTCACACCCCTTACAAAAGTTTGAAATAATGGCAATGAATTATGCATATACACTATAATTTTGAAAACCCAACTTATTGCACCCCCTGGAATATCGTCTCGCACCCCTGGTTTAAATATTAAGCTAAGTAATTAAGACAGATACTAAGATGATTTTCAAATATCAAACAATTATTTATATAAAACATTAGAGAACAGCATGGTGACCTAGAGGTGGACATCTCGCCTCACAATCAGGAGTTCAATCCTTGATAGCTCCAGATATTTCTTTCTCTGGGCACAAAGAGAAAATATCTGCTGCTAATACCATATACAGTAGTTGTCAGGAAGGGCATCTGGGCAGTAAACGCTCAGCTCTATTCAGCCACCTGAACTCCACCCTGACGCAAGGAATCACAGGGTCATTAAAAGAAAAAAACATTGTATAAAAAAAACTTAGAACTCAAAAACACTGTCATTCATCATAATTAACTATTCTAACTTGAACACCTCTTGTACCCACCTTTTATAAAATTACTATTGTTAAGGCTATCTATAGATTCAACTAGTTCAGACTGCAAAAATCTGGATGACCCCAGATGGCACTAAAGAGACATAGAAAACTCTAACTGCATCATGTGGAATTTAGTAAATCCAGACATAGTTCTCACTAGAACTTGATAGGCAAAGTTTTAACAGTATGTGTGTGCCGGTGTGCATGTTTCTATGGTTTTTAACACTACATGTCAAGTTTTAGTTTAAAATCGCCTCATTAAACATATTCTATTAGTTAGGAGAGGAGAGGAAAGGAAGGAGACATTTTTCATAACTAGTCCAAAAAAATGCTGACAGATGAATGCTGACATGTTCACCTTTTTTTTTACCCCTCAAAGGTTTAATTACTGCTTGCAGAAAAATGTTTCAGCAAAAGGCCTTAATAAAAACCTCCATTTATTTTGAAATAGCCCCTTAGAAATTCTAAAATACAACTTCCTTCTTTTGCTAAACATGCTGATTTTAATCCCCGCTGTACATGTAAAATGAAGCTAAAATAGGCTTTGCTGTTTTGCTCAACAACTTATATTTGTATTGAGACACTTCTCTTATGCTAAAGTGTGTGCCATGTCACCAAACAATGCAGGTAAATACCTCTGCAGTAGATTTAGGCACCTGCAAGCTGGCTGATAACTCTACTTTATAACTCTAAAAGCCCCAATCATTTTTTCCAAGGCATGGTGGTAGGGATGGGGATAGAAACTCTAAACTGAGAGAATCGCCTTTGAGTTCCTTTTCCCTCAATGTAAATAGGTAGCAGAAGCAACCTGTCTCTAGAAGACTTGCCATTGGGATTCAAAATATCTACCCCAATGACCTGGGAAATCTGAAACCAGTAAAGAAAACTTGGCAAGGAAAATGTAGATCAGGGGTCTTCAAACTTGGCCCTTTCATGACTTGTGGACTTCAACTCCCAGAATTTCTCAGCCAGGCATGGTGTAGATAGTAGTGTTGCAGGTGTCTTTTCAGTGTGGCTTTAACTCAACTGGTGGTATGGCATCTCTCACACACTCCTGAGAACTTTATGCATTCTTCTTGATCAACCCCACCCTCTCTCCATGCACCCAATCTGCAAGGCATCTCTCGCCTTGGAAGTCCTTCCAACAAGGAAAGTATGGAATCCTTCTGTAATTATTTAAAGGCAAATCCATCATTACATTGGGTATTTAATGCCAGATTACCACCAGCAAGTTAAATTTATTCAAATTTACTTCATGGATTCTCAAGACAGCACAGAAATGAAAATGTTGGAACTCAATCTGCGACAGATGAATTACTGAAAAAGCTATGATGACAATGAAACTCATACACTGAGTCCCTTCTACCTAAAAAAGAACAAATTTGAGACGTGCTGGAGTGACGTTCCACTGTCACTGATCCTGAGTAGCTCTTGAACATGAGAAACACTTTAATGCACAAATTGTCAAAAAGGCTCCATTTTTATACCAAACAACACTGACTGATCCAACAGCACATTGTGTTGAAAGAATGAGGAGGTGGTTGGCAAATAATTTCAAAGTCCCATTGCTCCTCTGCCAGCTTTCAATACATTTTTTCCCTCTTGGAGATAATGGCTGGCATCCTCAGCTCCAATTGGCAAACAACTAGAAACTAATGGCAATGTGTTACTTTGCATATTGAAGAATGAACCATGAGAATGAGCTTAATAACCTTCCAAGAGGAGGATGTCTATTCCAACAATACATGGTGACATAACTGCTAAAGACTGATGGCTACAGGCTGAGTTACATCCGAATAAATCAACAGCCTTGAGATCCAACTGATGCATTGAATGATGATGACTTTAGAAACATTGGAAGGTGCATCATCCTCTCCTGACATTTGTTGGTGGACCAAGATATATTCTGGAACAATATCAAGATGCCATGATGCATGAAAGTATGGCAATGGTTCATTTTCATTACAATGACCCAACAGGTCACAGGTTGTCTAGTGCAGAGGTCCCCAACCTTGGCAACTTTAAGATTTGTGGACTTCAACTCCCAGAATTCCTCAGCCAGTCTTAAAGTTGCCAAGGTTGGAGACCCCTGGTCTAGAGTATCCCTCTTTCCATGCTACATTATTGCATTAACTCCTACCTATTTTAAATAGATATCTTCTATATAAAATTTATCCTCATGGAACTGCAAGAAATTAAAATGCAGCATGCTTCTGTAGATGTTTAGAAGAGGTACCCTCTTCTAGGAGTTTGAGAGTAGGAAAAGAGATTTAAAAAGATAGGAGGGGGAAACGATACAGCGGAGGTAACGCATTCCATTTATTATTTTTAGGCACCAGCTTTGGTATTAGCAACTCGAATATTGGGGTTGCTTTATCAAATCAAAGTAAAAACATAAGAGAAAAGAATAACATTCAATAGGCTCCACTTAGTTGCAGGGTTCCATCTGTTGATTTGTGGTCCCTCCCAACATCCTGATTTATCCAAATGCAGAACTGTGTTTGTATTATCTAAGTGTAAAATGTCTAGAACAGAGTTTCTGAACTTGGGCAATTTTAAGATGCATGGACTTTCTCTCCCAGAATTCCCCAGCCCCGACTTCTGAGATTTGGAATTCCACACATCTTAAAGTTGCCACGGTTGAGAAACATAGGTCTAGACTCTAGCACTTTCCTAGAACTCATTCAAAGATGATCTCTTAAGTTTTTCTCAGCCATTTATATTGGCCTTTTCTTGTTTATTACAGATCGCATAGAAAATATTTATTGTCTCTCCTTATGAACCAATATTCTCTTATTCAGATGATGCCAATTACTATCCAATTACAGCAACATGGTTACAAAATCTTGACTAATGCTTGTGACATTCTGTGTTCTGATTGTGAACATCATAATGAATTCACATCCTATTAATACCAGATGTTTGTTAACAAATTCTTAGGCTTCTACTGTCTGTCTCGTTGTTCAGAAGTTAATTTTGGCTACACTCATAATTAAAGTTGCCATCCTCCAACATACAGTAAATAATCTGTATTGTTATGCCATTGTTTTGTCAGACTTCAACTGTTACTTTGCAAATGCAATCAATACAATTTAATTTAAGATAATCTTAATGACTTACTGAGGTTTTTTTCCCCAGAAAATACCCCTGAGGGATCAATTTAAAATAAAGTATGCTTAAAAATACATGTCATTTTTCCACTTGACAATAACTTTTCAGAATAAGATTAATTTAAGTAAAATAAGAAATAGTAAAATATAAAATAGGGGAGTCAAAAAGCAAGAAGCATATTCCTTCAGAAATTGCATGTGATCTCAATTTTGTCCAACTTTAGAAAAGAAAATATATTTTTTTTTCTTCTGAAGCAAATGTTCTAAATTTTAGCTTTAAAATATGCTTTAAAAAATTATGTCCTTGAAAACACAGCCAATCAATAGCATTGATGATGATGATGATGGCTTTAAATGTACATGTTTGAGGGTATATTTCATTTATTACATTTCAGTAATTTTACCTATAGAACATACCAACAAAAATCTCAACTACATAGGTACAACAGAAGAAAATCAATAAATAACAGAAACATTTTAGAGAGTTAAATTTTTCAGTTAAAAGGACCAAAAATATTTATAACTATAACTAATTAAATATTTTCACAGATTAGGTTCAGAAAAACAACCAGCAGCATTAAAAATAGAAAAGCTATTTATAGCAATGTTAACTTCATGAATTGTAACTAAGTAATTCATAGTAATAATAAAAGATTTCCTTTTAACTTTCAGAAATTCAGAATAAATAAAATCATATGATAAACAAAAATAGGGGGAAGATCTATTTTACTTCTGTCATTCCAATAATTTCTGTGCATTATTAAAGTACAGGATATTCTGTGTATTTCTTAAATACTACAGATTGTCTTTCACTACATGACAAGGTTGATTGGCGGACAATAGGCGTGTGTGTGTGTGTGTGTGTGTGTGTGTGTGTGTGTGTATAAAGTTTTGGTGATAATAAAATTTCAGTTTTGGCAACTAAAATTTTTCATGATGTTTAAAATGACAAAACAGTTGTTTGTTCATTGGCCAGTTTAGAGCTCTGGAAGGCTTTCATTATACTTATTTTGTGAATATTCTTATTAGCTCAATAACCCATTTTTTATTACTTCAAGATCTACTGTATTGCCAGGTCAAATTTCCCAAAATTGTTATTTCAACATAGTTTTAAATCTTAACTATTTCATGCAGTTATGAATAAGAAGCTGCTTTTTTTCTTTCTAATTTTGAAACACACTATTTACAAAATTATCATCCGTACCACTGAGTACTACAGCTCTTATGCTTCAAATATGAGCTTATTACAAAAATTGAAGCACACTGATGTTATGATTTATATAATCTACTTATTTTATTAATATATGGCTTAATTTTAGAAGATAATTATTCAAACTTGTTAATGAGCAAAGGTCAAAGAAATAAATAAATACAAAACTGCGTGTATGAGCATGTACACTTATTGTAAAGGGAAAAGTTTCCCCTGTCCAAACATGTCTGCCTCTAGGGGGCAGTATTCATCTCCATTTCTTAACTGAGGGAGCCAGCATTGTCCAAAGCCCTTCCATCATCATGTGATCAGCACGACTATAAGCTGAGGCACATGGAACACTGTTAGCTTCCCACTGAAGTGGTACCTATTTATCTAGTTGCATATTTCAAACTGCTATGTGGGCAGGAGGTGGTGTAAGTAACAGGAGCTCACCCCATCACGCAGGCCTCAGGTCTCAAACGTGGACTGTCAGCTTTTGAACTGATAAGCTCAGCATCTTTACCCACTGAGCTATCACATGAATAAATATACTATTATTCCTGCAATGATAGGTAGCACTTTTTTTTAAAATCAGCAATCACAAAACAATGAAATTCCAAATCTAACTAAAAGCAATTCACCAGGAGTTTGGAGCTGGGATTGGCTTTGGGAAACTGCATGCTCTAAAAGAAAACCTGTTCCTTTTCATTTGTCTAACAGGTAGAGCAATAACTGCTATTGATCACAGCCCATTTACAATGCAGTTTGCAGGAAAATCATCCCCATGGGATTACTACTTCAAACAGGTTAAAATGTTTTTTAAAACCGTATCTTTAAATTATTATTTTTTTTCTGCTTCACGTTCTGTTTCACTGGAGCACAGCCAATTTCAAACCTTTATAGAATATTCCAGGATAGGGTAACTGTCATCACTACACATATCCATTCTTAATATTGATGGCAATCATGACACAAATATGAGAACAACTGCTATTTTTACCAAGAATATGAATGTGTTTCTGCACAGTAGTTAGCACATTATGCGTGTAGCTGTAGGAGGTATGCTGAAGCTCGTCCTTAATATCAGTGCAGGTACTCCTCAACTTATAACCACAACTGGAACTTCTATGTGGGCGTTAAGATGCACCTAATTTATGAATCATACTGTCATTAAGTGAATCCAGCTTCTCCCGATGACTTTGCTTATCAGAAGCCCCTTGGGAAGGTTGCACATGGAGACCCCAGTTGATGCAACTATTGAAAAGATATGCCCATTTCCAAGTTCCTAAATATTGATTATGTGACCACAGGAACGTTATAAGTGCAAGAACAGGTCGTAAGTCACTTTTTTTTCTGTACTGTTGTAACTTCAAACTGTTGTTAAACAAACAATCGTAAGTCGAGGGCTAGTTGTATGTAAAACAGGGCTCCTCAATCCCCCGGCTGCAGCCTGTTCAGAACCAGGCCATACAAGCTGTGGATAAAGGTGTGAGCAGTTCTACTTGCATGAGTGTTAGGTGCTTGTGCTTGTGCTAGTGCACAAAGCTCCATTTACGTGAGAATTGGGCACATGTGCCTGCGCACGCACCTGCCTCTGGTACAGAACCCACCACCCACCAAGCTGGAAAGGTTGGGGACCACCCTTGTAGTTTATCCATTTGTGCTGAACTTCCTTTTTAAAATATTTACCATATTCACATACTTAATCAAGAACAAAGTTAAGAGTCTTATCTCAAGGATAATAAACTCAATCTTCCACTCAGTGGCACCAAAAGAAAATGTTCTCTTTATCTTGGTTGCTATTGAGTGGTCCTCAAGATTTTCGCAGCTTCCTGATAGCTGCTGAATCGGAGCCTCAGATCCACTGAGTTCAAAGGGGCTTAATCTCATGAAATTGAATATGAGGTTTGTAAATTTTTCCAAAAAGGATTTGAAAGGCAAGCATAAAAACTCTTTTTTTTTATTGAATAGCTCCTCTTTTTAGGCTTTGGCATGAGTCTAGAAACAGCTGCTTTAGGAAAAGAAGAATAATGGATTATTTTAATAAATAGCATAAATATGTTGTGGTTGGATAAGGATCAAAGCAGTTCTTCCAAATCTTATTTGAAGCATGCAAAACTTTGGTGGATATTTCTTTCTCTGGTATCAGTGGGACAAAAAAATGCTAACTGTGATAAAACTATAATTCATAGATCTGTAACTGCAAGATGTCTACATTAATTACACGGATTTAAAATTCTTTTTAAGAGTTTTATAAATAAATATCTAGATACCTTATACTTTTTCAGTATTCTCCTTCCCATTTAAAAAAAACAGCATTAAATGACTTATTTCTACCAATGCACTTCAACATTGGCCATTTATGGGCCTTTTTAAACTGATTTGTCACCTTAATTTAAAATGGAATGAACTTGTTTGGTGAATTGTATTACCCTTCTGTATAGCTATGATCAAAATTTATTTATTTATTTATTTATTTATTTATTTATTTATTTATTTATTTATTTATTTATTTATTTATTTATTATTTAAATTTGTATACCGCCCTATTCCTGTAGGACTCAGGGCGGTTTACAGGGAAAAATTAAAAATACATAACATATAAAGTTAAAATCGATTAAAATTAAGATTAAATTAAGTCCCCGAATTTAAACTAAAACCCCATTAATAAATAATTAAAACCCCTCAGTCTGGGCCAGACAGCTAAAAAAACCAGGTTTTCAAGTCCCTACAAAATGAGCGAAGGTCGGGGGCAGTCCTAAGCTCCGTGGGAAGTTGGTTCCAAAGGGAACCAACTTTTGGAAGTTGGTTCCAAAATCACCATCAACCATGAATAGGTTTTAGAATTCTATAAGAATTTCAGGTCCATCACAACAAGGACTTTCTTTCCCATCTGCCTAAAAAAAGAAAAGAAAAGAAAATTTGTTTTGCTTCTGGGGGAAAGCACTTAACTATTACACTGAATGAAAAGCATTCCAAAAACATTGTGGAACAAAGAGGAGACACACCACTTTTCACTATTAAGTTTGAATTTATGTCTTACTGAAAATATTTCTTTGGCTGAAATGACCAACCACTTTTTATTGTCTTGGGGCAGATTAGAACTGACAAAGCATGTCACAAACTTGTTTTTGTGATTTTTTTTTTTAATTAACAGTGATAAATTGAGAGTTAGTTGAACTGTTCACAGCCATTTATTTCATGAACTTGCTACTGTACCTTTCTTGTTTTATGCGACAAAGTTTAACTATTAACCAACAAATCGAGGCACAAGCCTAGGAGAACATACAGCTCCTTTACAGAGCAGGCAAGAGTTACACCAAGCATCTAAAGCCCACCTGCCCATTTCAAATCAAAAATCTACACTGCTACTTCAAATGATGGTACAGTGGTAACTTGGTACTCATCATTAATTGGTTCCAGGCAGTGCAAGGAGTACCAACAACAATGAATACTGGACATTTTTTTGCCCATAGGGAATAATGTCGTGAGTCACAAGGCAGCTGATACCAACAAGTTCTAGCTTGTATGTTGAGTACCAAACAAACGCTGAGTACCGCAACAATTTTTTCGTGTCAAATTCAATGAGTTTCAAAGCAGCTGAGTACCAAGGTACCACTGTAAGTACAACATCCCATCAGATCTCCTAGCTGACTAAAGAGGTACTCCTCAAGTTACAACGATTCATTTAGCAACCATTTGAAATTTCAGTAGCGCTAAAAAAAAGTGACTTAGGACTGGTTTTCACAGTTACACCCATCACAGCATCTCCATGATTACATGGACACTTGACAACCAAATGTATTTACGACAGTTGCAGCATCCCAGGGTCATGTGATCACCTTCCCAGCCAGCTTCTGACAAGGATTGTCAATGGAGAAGCTGGATTCTCTTAGTGACCATGTGATTCACTTAACAGTTGTAATGATTTGCTTAACTGAGGCAACAAAGGTCTAAAATCAGTGTGACTCACATACCAACTGCCTTGATTATTATTGTGTAGTGGGTTTTTGGAGGCATTAACCAGACCAATCTAATGCAACACTCTTTTATTACAGCCAAAACAGAACTAAGAGTAACTGACAGAATGACAGTTATTTATACTTGCCACCTCTAGGTGGCAACCAATCAAATCAAAGCTGCTTTCCCGCTTAAACTTAAACTCCAAAACAGTTGGAGACATGTTTTAATCAAAACACATTAACTCTTGATATCAATACACAACAATTAGCAATGGAAATTCTGGTCCCAGTTGTGGTCATAAGTCGAAGACTACCATCAGCAAGATGAGGGTGAAGGTTCAGAGATGTTCACAAAAAGAATATTGGTTTTAGCCTTCACATATTTCTTGAAGGGAACTATGGACTCACTACAAAGCCTTATCACTATGGAGCAAATGTGGTCATAAATCCACCTGTATTGACTCTTCACTGGTAGCTTTCTTCCTTGCAAAATAGATTTTTTTTTCAATAAAACAGTATTTGTTGGCTGGATTTTAAAGCTATTGTTTATGCCACCAGATTGGCAAAATATTTTATCTGTCAGGCTGAGGACCAAATGGTGGTTCTTCTCGTCAGTGCCATGTTATAAGCTAAAGTAAGTTATTTCGGCATTGGAGCAGAAAGGCCTGCAATTCCCTGCATTTCTGCCTGCTTACTTATTTATTCATTATGCTTGTAAATCACTTCCCATTATTAACCAATCTCAAAGCAGGACAACTAAAAGCAATTAGGGCTGCCATCATCTACTATTTCCATACATGAATGGAGGAATAAATAGAGAGAGAACAAGCAGGTTAAAAAAAACGTTCTGCATGTAACATACACATTTCGGCTTTAATGACAACCAAAAGCATCTTATTGGCCTTGCAATTCTATCTCCACAAAACATTTTTTTTTGTTCCTCCTTCCTGCCCATACCAAATTCTTTCCTCAACTGAATTAAACAGAATAATGTTATGCTGGTAAAAGGACTATTGTAGCAAGTACAGTAATATTCCTAGCTGAATTCTGCTTCAGCCACCCATATCTTTATCTGTTGCTCTATATTTTATTTGCAAGATGTTTCTCATTTATGCAAGGAACTGATTTATCTACATGCTTTACTGTATTATAAAGGTTTGTTCAACACTATGGTTCTCCAGTCAGAACTCTAAAATGGCATACTCAACACTCTACCAACTTGGTATACAGTTGCGGAAGCAGATCAACCTAGTAACATGAATCCCCTCCATATCAGCATTATTTCACCCTTCTTTATTAACATCACATCCATAATCACACACAAACGCACACACTAACATGAATCCCTTTTATATCAGTATTATTTCATCCTTCTTTATAAACACCACATCCATAATCACACATAAACAAAGACACTAACATGAATCCCTTCCATGTTACCATTATTTCATCCTTCTTTATAAACACCACATCCATAATCATACACAAACGCACAGACACACATAGCCAAGCAATTTGTGGAACAATAAGAAGAAAAAATACACTAAAGGATGAAAGTCTAAGATTTGAGCAAAAGCCTTTATCAAAGAATGATTTAATACCACAGAAGCAGCGGTAGACCTAGGTTGCCATGGGAACAGAGAGAATCCATATAATATTTAGCAATAGTGTTTTTTATCATACCATTATGTTAATAATATTCCAGTAAAGGGTCACTTCAGATTTAATATGCAAGTCCATTTTAACTAGCAAACCCTACAAAAGACAGGAAATTATCATTACAAAGTAAAGGTCAACCTTAAATAAGTTATTTACCAATTTCCTGACTATTAGAATGAATGACACTGCTCAAAAATGGCATTAGACTTGATTTTCAGATATTCATTTTGTGGTCTTCAAAAACAGTATGATTAGATAAATGGTTTGTCCTTACCTTTGGGCTCATATTTTATATACTGAAACTGAGACCCAGCTCTGAACACACACACACACACACACACACACACACACACACAGAGGTATGTATGTGTGTCTGTTTCACTGTGTCATTCAAATACAAAGAACAAAGAAAAAGTGAATGGTGGGAGCCAACTCTTTGTGCAAAAGGCAGACTTTCCCCTCTGCTCTAATAAAATAAATTAAATAAAAATGCTTTGAAGTATGGCATACACCTACAACCATTCAAATTTATGATGGCATTGAAAAAATGACTAATGAATGGTCTTTGTGTTTGCAAGCAGTCAAGCATCCCCATGCTCATGGGCTTAAAATTCAGCCACTGGGCAACTAGCATCTATTTAGGATGGTTGCAGCATCCCAAGCTCATGGGATCACCACCATCCCACCTTCCCAGCTGACTTCCAAAAGCAAAGTCAATGGGAGAAGCTGGATCTGCTTAACAAGAACATGATTCTCTTAGCACACTGCAGTGATTTGTTTAAGAACCGTGGCAAAAACAATAGTAAAATCAGGCATGCTTGTCTCCTTGTTTGTCCTAAAGATGCTTTTTCACAAGGCAACTGGACTTTCTTGTGCCACCAACAAGCCACAATATTACTGTCTTTACCCTGGGGAAGCCATGCCAGGCATATATGGACTCCCCAAAATCCACAAAGAGGGAACACCATTCAGACCAATTGTCAGCAGCATCAACTCTGTCACCTACAACACTGCAAAACATCTAACCACTTTATTAGCTCCTCTAGTTGGCAATTCACAGGAATTTGCCAGCATGGTTTGGAAACAAAAACGACCCAGATGAGACCATGGTTTCCTATGATGTGACTTCCCTTTTCACATGCATTCCAACAACTGAAGCTTTCACAGTAGTGAAGAAACAGAGAAGAAAGTCCAGTTGCCTTGTGAAAAAGCATCTTTGGGACAACTGTGACCTGGATGATTGAGAATCTCCATAGACCAGGGGTAGGCAACCTTGGCTCTTCTACAACTCATGGACTTCAATTCCCAGAATTCCTGAGTCAGCCTGGCTCAGGAATTCTGGGAGTTGAAGTCCACAAGTTGTAAAAGAGCCAGGGTTGCCTACCTCTGCCATAGACAATCCTCTTGCTTAGCAACAGAAATTTTGAAGGCAACTTGAAGTCATAAAATGAGGACTGCCTGTAGAGCAAGGTAAGATACAAAAAAGAGAAGACTATGTAACTATGCAGCCTGCTTTCTAGGTACTACTAACAAATAACTCTTAGAAATTTTTCATTGGAATCTGCTTTCTCATCACTTCAGACCATTGTCCTGTGTTTAGAACGCTGGAATAGATCATGGGAAATTAGTTCAGCATTTGTTTCAGGTTTTCAGGGGGGAGGGGGAGGGCTGTGTGAAATTTCCAAACTTGCCCTTTCCTTAAATTTGAAAAGTATGTATTCCATTAATATCCAATGTACTGATGGTTGCCATTACATCTTCAGTTATCTGAAAAGTTAGGTTTAGAATTCCCTTGTGGACACTGCGTTTAGAAAGATCACAGATATAAACTGTCCTTTGTTGAAAATCACTCTATAATAGCAAAAAGGGACTAATGTACAACTTTCAGTTCATTGGACTGTACAGCTATTATCAGAAGTAGCATAATGCCACTAAGAATAGACTGCATACAATGGCTGCTGTAGAACCACTAGAATACAAGAAGACACTGGTCTTTTTAATACTTTCTTTATCGTATTTTTAAATGGTCTCTGGCGACTGAGTTACTTTATATATTTTAATAATTTCAAAGATCAGAATACAATGCTACCAGCAGTGGCTCTCTGTGTGCTTTCTGTACCAATGAAAAACACCCTTTTATTGTTCTAAATTCTTTGTTAAGCATACAGTATATCTTTTTAATCTGATGATCTTATCAGAAAGACTCAAAAACCATCAAAATGATCCATATGGTTTGGGTAATGCATAGTTCCTGAACTAATCTAGCAGAACTAAACTGCTATTTTCATTTACCTTTCATATGACTTACTGACTGGCTTGACTGTTGGGTTTCCTTTATTAATATAATTTGAATAAAGAGCAAAAAATCATCACGCCCATAATCTCTACAAGCTTTATGACACTTTTAAGCTCACGGAAACCTTTATTAAACAGAAATAATTGTGGGGATTTCTACTGTAAATGGATTTAAAAAACCAGATACTATAAATTTAAGCCTCAGCATGGAGAACTAAATTTAGTTGTATTATGGTATCTGCTTCTCCCCTTATTAATACATTTGATCAAAGTCAATTAGGTTTCCTTGGTTAAAACAAGAAGCAACTTTTATCACATATTACTACATTACTACACAGTGTATTTTCCAGTTATATCAATAGTAATTGATGGGATGCGGTGGGTCAGTGGGTTAGGATGCTGAGCTTGTCAATCAGAAGGTCAGCAGTCTGGCGGGTCGAATCCCGAGTGCCGCGTAGCAGAGTGAGCGCCTGTTACTTGTCCCAGCTTCTGCCAACCTAGCAGTTCAAAAGCATGTAAAAATGCAAGTAGAAAAATAGGGACCACTACAGTGGGAAGGTAACAGCGTTCCATGCGCCTTTGGCATCTAGTCATGCCGGCCACATGACCACGGAGACATCCTCAGACAAGCACTGGCTCTTCGGCTTTGAAATGGAGATGAGCACCGGCCCCTAGAGTTGGAAACGACTAGCACGCATGTGCGGGGGAACCTTTACCTTCACCTTTACCTAATTGAAAATGGAGTAAATTGTTATCCTTGCCAAAAGGACTGCAGATTGCTATTAAATAATATACTGCATCTTACCGCCAAAGGAGTCATCTTTTGTGCCACCACAGCCATGGAAATCAGCTCAAAAATTAAATATAAATGGGCATCATCCATTTACAGAAATGTTTGCTGGCCTGTACTTGAAAACCTTAAGTTAAATAATAAGGCTGGTAGCAGGGTTTCCAGCAAAATAAATGTTCATTTATTTATTTATTATTTATTATTTAGATTTATATACCGCCCTTTCCCAAAGGACTCAGGGCGGTTTACAGGATATTTAAAAGAAAAATTAATACAAAAGTTAAAAACAATTAAAAAAGATTAAATCAATCCCTGAGAGAAAAATAAAAACCCCAGTTAAAGTTAAAAATTCTCAGCCTGGGCCAGAGAGCTCGAAGAGCCAGGTCTTCAGGTCCCGGAGGAATGAACGGAGGTTGGGGGCAGTCCTAAGCTCTGCGGGCAGCTGGTTCCAAAGGGCATTTGCACCCACTGAGAAGGCCCTACCCCTGGGTGTTACCTGCCGGCAATCTTTAACTCGCAGCACCCTGAGAAGACCCTCCCTGTGGGAGCGCACTGGACGAAGGGAGCTTGATGCTGGCAGCAGGTGTTCCCTCAGATATCCCGGACCCTCACCATTTAGAGCTTTATAGGTCATCACCAGCACCTTGAATCTCACCCGAAGGGCAACCGGAAGCCAATGCAGCTCGTGGAGTAGAGGTGTTACATGGGAGTATCGGGAACCCCCCATCACAACTTGCGTGGCCACATTCTGCACCAGCTGAAGCCTCCGGGTGGTCCTCAAGGGCAGCCCCATGTAGAGAGCGTTGCAGTAGTCTAAATGGGAGGTCACGAGCTCATGAGTGACTGTGCGTAGGGCATCTTGGTCAAGGTAGGGTCGCAACTGGTGCACCAGGCGAACCTGGGCAAAAGCCCCCCTGATCACGGCTCTATATGTGATCTTCAAAATTGACCTGTGAATCCAGGAGGACGCCCAAGTTGCAAGCCCTATCAACGGGGGGTAACATCTCACCCCCCATCATTAGAGATGGAATAGTCTGGTTGACCCGAGATGCCGGTATGCACAGCCACTCTGTCTTGGCAGGATTGAGACGAAGCCTGTTTCTCCCCATCCAGACCCAGACCGCTTCCAGGCAACGGGACATCACGGCGAGGGCATCGCTGAGTTGGTTCGGGGTGGAGAAAAATAGTTGAGTATCATCAGCTGATGATACCCCACCCCAAAACCACAAATGATCTCGCCCAGTTGCTTCATATAGATGTTGAACAGGAGGGACGAGAGAACCGACCCCTGAGGAACTCCACAAACGAGAGGCCTCGGGGCGGACCTCTGCCCTCCTGTCAACACCGACTGCGAGCGGCCCAGGAGATAGGAGGAGAACCACCGCAAAACAGTGCCTCCCACTCCCAACCACCTGAGACGCCGCAGTAGGATACCATGGTCGATGGTATCAAAAGCCGCTGAGAAATCTAATAGGACTAGGACAGAGGAACAACCCCTGTCCTGAGCCCGCCAGAGATCATTCACCAGTGTGACCAATGCCCTCTCCATGCTGTGCCCAGGCCTGAAACCCGATTGGTATGGGTCCAGATAATCAGTTTCATCCAGGAACAGAGGAAGCTGATGCGCCACCACACTCTCAACAACCTTCGCCACAAAGCGAAGGTTGGAGACTGGACGATAGTTATTTAAAACAGCTGGGTCCAGGGCAGGCTTCTTGAGGAGGGGTCTCACCACCGCCTCCTTCAGGGAGGTGGGGAAGACACCTTCCTTCAAGGAAGCAGTTATTACTGCCTGGAACCAGCCTCGTGTCTCCTCCCGAGCCGCATAAACCAGCCAGGAGGGGCACGGGTCCAACAAACAGGTGGTGGAGCTCAGCCTCCTCATCATCCTGTCCACATCATCAGGGGAAACAGGATCGAACTCACTCCAGATAACATGCTCAAGACCGTCCGATTCCTCCACCTCAGACTCCGCCCAGTCAGATTACAAACCGGCCCGGATCTGAGCGATTTTGTCTGTCAGATGATGACTAAACTCCTCGGCCCGCCCCTGCAAGGGATCCTCCCTCACCTCCTGGTTAAGAAGGGAGCGAGTCACCCTAAACAGGGCGGCCGGGCGATTATCTGCGGACGCGATGAGGGCAGCGAAGTAATTAGCCTTCGCCGTCCTCATCGCCGCAAAATAAGACCTTATAAAGATTCTTAACTGCAATCGGTCAGATTCAGATCGGGTGGATCTCCAACAGCTCTCTAGACCCCATCTCCGATGCTTCATCTCCCAGAGCTCCACAGAAAACCATGGAGCCCAACAGGATCTGCAACGGGTCAGGGGTCGCAAGGGTACAACACAGTGGAGTGCCTCAGCGGCCGCCCTATCCCAGGCATCAACCAAGGCATCAACTGGGCTGTGAGTGAGGGCGATGGGTATAGACCCAAGCGCCATCTGGAACCATTCCGGGTCCATTAGGCACCTGGGGCGGAACCACCTGGTCGGTTCCACATCCCAGCAGCGGGGGGTAGCATAACGGAAGACCAGCCGCAGGAGATAATGGTCGGACCATGACAGGGGAACAACCCCCTCCCAGATCATCCAACCACTGTCCAGACAGGAACACCAGGTCGAGAGTGTGACCCCCCCACATGAGTCGGGCCCTGAATTACTTGGGTCAGGCCCATGGCTGTCATGGAAGCCATGAACTCCCGAGCTAACTCAGACGACCCTCCCAGTGAAGGCAGGTTGAAGTCACCCAGCACCATAAACCTGGGGAACTCCACCGCCAACCCTGAGAGGGTGTCGAGCAGCTCGGGCAGGGCTGTTGCCACACAGCTGGGTGCCAGGTATGTAAGCAACAAGCCCATCTGAACCCGAGGGCCACATCTCAGGAGGAGGGTCTCACTCCCGCCAGTCTGGACAATGGTGGTCTCCCGCGGACATAAATTCTCCCAGAATGGAGAGGCATGAGCAGTGATGGGCTTAGTATACCCATGCGACCCCTTTGCTTGTGATGTGAACTAGATATCTGCTTGTTTCCAGGTGTAATTCAAGCCACTTGCTATCACCTATAAAGTAATAGAGCAGGCTATTTGTGATATCTCGTCTTCATGACCTCTGCTCATCTGATACAGTACAGCAAAAGGATATAAACAAGGTTTCCTGCCTGAGCAGGGGGTTGGACTAGATGACCTCCAAGGTCCCTTCCAAATCATTATTATTATTATTATTATTATTATTATTATTATTATTATTATTATTATTATTATTATTATTATGTCCCTTTGATTAAACAGCGCAATCTGTTGGGCTTTATGGTTGCTTTGTTGTAAGGCTGCAAACTTAATATTTTCATTCCCTAATTTTTTTTCCATGTTATTGTATTGTTGTGAACCTCCCAGAGTCGGTTGGAGTAAGGCAGCATTAAGACAAAGACGATTAATAAATAAAAATATATCTCCTCTTGGAGTTCTGGAAATACTGGAAAATCCTCATCTTTTCTTTTTCTCTTTCAAATTCTACAGATTTTTCTTCCCTTTTTTTGTTGTTCCAATTAGACATTCTCTGCTACAAACGGCTCTTAAGTATTATCACAGTTGTTAATAGATGGTAAGTAAACTCATAATTTATGTTTTTATTGAAAGCTTTGGTTTCTTAATTATTTATTAAAAGCCAAGTTGTCTTTTTGTTATAGTGCTGGATTTTCCCCCCCTATTCTTAAAAAGGCCTATGCTGCCACCTGGTGTTCCACAGGTACACAGAAATCTCTACAGAGAAATAATTATCCCATGTCCAAATATGCCCTTATGTTTTGTCCTGCCCTTGAAGCACTTCCCAGTAAAGACTTATTTTGATTTGCAGTCAACGGTCTGTTTGCATTAAAGAATGAAGGGGGAGGGGTAACTCTAATCAAAAATTCATTTCAAAGCACAATAAGTGAAGGACAATTTTAATAGATCTATGCATGGACAATTGGGGTATTGTGATTGTGTCTTAAAGATAATTGCCTTCAATTTAAGCCTTAGTGTTCTGCATCATAAATTTGTTTTGCAATGCAAAGGTATAAAATTTAAATATTAATGCTTAGCTGCAATTAAAACTCACAAATCATCATTGAAGTTAGCAGTAGCAGATCAGCAAAAATATATATCAGAATTGTCTCTATTAATATATCAGTGGTTCTATCAGAGCCAGGAACATTAACTTTACTTTTTTCAGCTTTTAATGCGAAATTATCTTGAACTCTTTGACATTTTTGTGGTAAATAAATGTATAAATAGCAATATAATACACATACACACCTGGTTCAGCTGAGAGGATAGTGATTATTTGTGACCTGGTTCATACCCTAGACTAAGCCATGTTTATCGCTGAACTATGCCTGAAACGGCTAGTTTCATAAAACATTAGCCATGATCTATAACACATGGTGGCTGAATTCACACTATAAAGCTTCAATTGCATTTTGAAAGCGTTACAGCCCAGTTCAAATATGGATAACAGTGGCTGAATTCAAACTCAGAGCAGTAAATCAATCAGGGGACAATCAGTCTTATTTCTCTAAAAACATAATTATTTTAATGAAGCTATTCTAAAGATCCAAAGAGGTCAAAATCCTACTTCGGGAGAAGCAGCATTTATTTGAAATAAAAGAACTATTTTTGAAAATGCTCCTGCGTGAAGCCTTGATTTCTTAGAGGATTAATGATGACTTATCTACAAATTAGCTATTAGCTCAGTTTTAAACGGCACAGATGATCCATAGTTAAAATGAAAACAAAATAAATGATGTATGACTTAAGTCTGAATCCAGTTCACTGACATTTCAAGAATGAAATAAATAAATGCCTACATGCACACACACACCCCATTAACTCTTGGACATCTGCTAATTTAGCAATTCATCTCCACCACTTATTTGAGTTTGACATCCCAGGCTGAAGACTAGCCATTATATCTATCTCACTGCATTGCCGTCAAAACAATGCACATCACTTAGCTGAAACAAACAAGTCGGGTTATAATTAATAGTATTTGCCAAGCAACTGAATGGCAAAAACAAAAACAAAAAACCCCCCACCACACTGCCCATCAGAAATTTTGGGCCAGGAGAGCAAATGACCCACGCTCACCATTAGATGAGTGTATCATTTAAAAAGGGAGGTTCTGATCTGAAATTAATCACATTCTTGTAAGGTGCCATTTTGAATAATAACAGAACATATTCACTAGAGGCAGCAATTTTTCCCTATTAGTAATGCTTTTGCTCAGCCAAATTACTCCCAGGAGCGCCACAATGTAGGATCTAATCACTATAGAAAGATAAAGGGAATCTAAAACGAAGGGGTAATGGTAGAAGAAGAAACAGAGAAAGATGTTTAACTGAGTTATACTACATTGGGAAAAAGCAAAGATTTGTGTGTTGTTTTTTTTCCTCCAGTCCAGAATGAATGTATTCCACGAAGAATAATTTATTATTTCAGTTTACTGAATGGCCAATTAATACATTCACAATTAATAAGAATTCCCTAATTTTTCAATAATGAAAATCCACAGGTATTCAGTATCCCAGAATTGCATCGTTTTGTCTAAAATTCTGAATATTTTTTTTATAACTCCATCTTTATGTCTTCTTTTTTTTTTCATTTGGGCAGACCGAAAGCAGTTTATAAAAATAAAAATATCTGATAACTCCAAAACAGATTAAATCCATATACATTTAATTAAAATTAAAATGCAGTATTGCAACCTGACTCTGCCCTGTGCCAGGACTCAACCTTCTATTCTTCCAAGCTTATAAAATGAGGACCCAAGTTGTTGGAGGTCAGTATGCTGTAAAGCATTATAAAGCGGTATATAAATCTTAAGTGCTATTGCTATTAAAATTTCTATAAACCGGAAAGAGTTATGATGTGGTAAGTAGCACGAAAGAAAAAAAATAATATTTTTAGGGGGAAAATACTAGGCTCTAAGCCAGGGGTCTTCAAAATTGGCCCGTTTATGAATTCTGGGAGTTGAAGTCCACAAGTCATAAAAGGGCCAAGTTTGAAGACCCCTGCTCTAAGCAAACTCTTGGCATATCTGATAGCCCACTATGTTATAGTGTCAACCCCAAATACCATCAGAGCAAGGGATCGCTTTAAAAAGTCGCACAGAAAAATTGAAAGAGTTCTTAGTTTTTTGTTTCGTTTCATTTTGTTTTTTTACAATCATTTGCATGTAGCTAATACAACAAGTCTGGGGACTGGTGCTTTGATTGTTTTGTAATTAGCAATGCTTTTGTATTTTCTCAGTATGATCCCTGCAGACATTACAGCCTTCCCAATTGGATCCATTTGGTAGGTCACTTCAACTAAAAAGCCTGAAGAACGGGAAAAGAACAAAGAACAGCCACACAATCTCCCCGGGTTGATTGCAAGCTTCTTTACTGATCACAAAGGCAATCAGTCACAATTTAGAATCCCACCACGGCCTTCAACTCAACTTTCCCCTTCTTAGAAATGCAATTGGTGCAGGCTCATTAAAAATAGGAATGGGACGGGAGGGGTGAAATTCACATAAATACACCTGGGCCTCATTTTAGCTCTAAATTAGTGAGCCTGCAAAATTAATTAATTTCCAGTAGATATTCCAGACAGCAAAGGCAGATAGGGAAAAACTCTTGTAATTTTAACACTGAGGGGAGGGGGAAAAAGCAAAGGTGTTTTCCTGGAAAACTCCAAGACAGAGAATGGTTTACTATTTCAATGTATCAGTTCAGATTATTTTTCATCAAGATCCTTTCATCGCACTTGCTTTTGGTTAGCTAAGAAATTATTGAAAGAAAATCTTCAGCCTCTAAGTTCTTTCACAGAATCCTCTTTTCTAATGTGTTCTTTTTCCAGATATGTTGCAATACACCTTACATCACTCATCGGCTACAGCCCAGACTGGCTGGGTGTGATGGGGATGATGGATTGGACTTTTTTAATGTTCTGAGGATGGTTAAAATACTTAGCACAAAGAGACTGTATTCACACCATCATGATTTGCTAGAATTGTTGAAAGTGGCCAAGTGCATATATTTCAGTAAGTCATGAACCAAAGTTAACAAACTAAAATAGAATTGGGTCAAGCAACACACTTCAATAATAGTATACATTGCATTACAGGTAGTCCTCCACTTACAACGTAGTGGAGGGCAGAATTTCTGTTGTTAAGTTATGATGATCATAAGTCAAGGCACCCCACTTGACCAATCTGATATTACAATCTGTTTCGTGTTAGTTGTAAAGCAAATGCCACAGACTTAAGCAAGTCAATTATTCCTGTGGACATTTTTTTTTTCTGGAAACCAGCCGAAAAGTCTGATTTTTAGCCAAAACCCTCGCAAATTTCATCACGTTACTTTGGAACACTGCAACCATCCATAAAAGCAAGTCGGTTGCCAATGGTCTGAATTGTGGTCCTTTGCTCATTGTAAGTTGTTCTTCATTCTTCAATCGTAGTATCTTGGATTCAATAGCCAATAGTCCTAAACTCATGAGAAATAAAAGTCCTCGACTTATAATAGTTCATTTACTGAACGTTCGAAGTTACCACAGGCACTGAAAAAAGTGAATTAGGACCATTTTTCAGGCTTACAACCTTTGCAGCATCCTCATGGTCATGCGATCAAAATTCAGACGTTTGGCAACTGACTCACATTTATGACAGCTGCAGAGTCCAAGAGTCACATGGTCACCTTTTGCGACCTTCTGTCAAGCAAAGTCAATGGAGAAACCAGGTTCACTTAGGAACCGTGTTACTAACTTAACCACTGTCGTGTTTCATGTAACTCGGAGGCTTCAGCTGGTGCAGAATGCGGCCGCGTGAGTTGTGATGGGGGTTTCCCGATACTCCCATGTAACGCCTCTACTCCGCGAGCTGCATTGGCTTCCGTTTGCCCTCCGGGTGAGATTCAAGGTGCTGGTGATGATCTATAAAGCCCTAAATGGCTTGGGTCCGGGATATCTGAGGGAACACCTGCTGCCGGCATCAAGTTCCCTTCGTCCAGTGCGCTCCCACAGGGAGGGTCTTCTCAGTGTCCCACCGGTAAGAGATTGCCGGCGGGTAACACCCAGGGATAGGGCCTTCTCAGTGGGGGCGCCTGCCCTTTGGAACCAGCTGCCAGTGGAGCTGAGGACTGCCCCCGACCTCCGTTCATTCCGCCGGGGCCTGAAGACCTGGCTCTTCGAGCTCTCTGGCCCAGGCTGAGAATTAATCTTATTTTAACTGGGGTTTTATTTATGCAGGGACAAATATAATTTTTTTAAATTTGTTTTTAACTTTTGTATCTTGGTTTTTTAATCACCCTGTAAACCGCCCTGAGTCCTTCGAGAAAGGGCGGTATATAAATGTCATAAAATAAATAAATAAATAAACAGCTGTGGCAAGAAAGGTTGTAAAATGGGACCCAATTCACTTAACAACTGTGTCACTTAACAACAGCAATTTAGGCATCAATTGTGGTCATTAAGCTGAGGAGTACCTGTAAAGTGATTATAATTGCTATGAACATTTATACAGTCTTTATTATCCTTTGTACAGATAATTTCTCATTCAAAACAAGCAGTCCGTGCGGTAGGTAACAAAAGGGCTATTTTCAGACCAAGAGGTATTTCCCCATTACTCTTTTTTTTCTAGAATCCCAATAAATTACATTTCATGCAATTTTTATTTCAGGGGACACAATGCTATACAAAGCACAGAAAAGAAGTAAGGAAGAGTAAGCCAAAAAATACAGCTAGTCCTTGACTTACAACCATTGTTAAGTGACCATTTGAAGTTTCAACAGCTGTGAAAAAAGTAAATTACAATTGGTTTCCACAGTTATGATGGATGCAGCATCTCCATGGTCACTTGATCAAAATTTGGACACTTGGCAACTGGTTCATATTTATGACGGTCACAAAGTCCCGGGGATCCTGTGATCTTCTTTTATGACCTTCTGACCAGCAAAGTCAATGGGGAAGCCAATTTCACTTAACAACAGTGTTCCCAACTTAACAATCACAGTGATTCACTTAAAGACTGTGGCAAGCAAGGTTGTAAAATGGGGCGAAACTCACTTAACAACTGTTTTGCTTTGCAGCAGAAATTTGGGGCTCAGTTGTGGTTGTAAGTCGAGGACCACCTGTAAAAGGCATGAAATAAGAAAAAGGAAACAGAGTTTCCCATCTCTTTCTTTTCCGGGAGAACCATCTTTTTTTCCCCTCTCCACATCTTACATTGTCTTTTGTTATAAAAGCTTCTCTTTTCCTCTTTCTGAGCATCTCATCAAGTCTGTTCAATCATGCCATTTCCATTCCCAATCTCCCTTTTTCCTCTTCCCCCATTTCCTCTTCATTCATGTATCTGTAGTGAGATTTGATTTCTACATCAACTGTGATTTTGCTTGATTAGCGGCTATATCTTTATTTCTGAGTTTCCAAAGAAATGGCAACTAAATTATCCATTCACCTCCAGAGCACTGATCTTTTGGAACATGCACTTCCGTTTTAGAGATATTAGAGATAAACATTGAATACTGATATGTGGGAGATATACACTCCCCTTTCTGTTAGGATTCACTAAGTCATTATTTCCTACACAAAACTATGGATCTCCATGGATATTGAGTATTCATGTCTCACTGCCAAATACTAGAGGATAGGCAGAATTGGTTTTCTTGTATATTATTTATTTATTTATTTATTTATTTATTTATTTATTTATTTATTTATTTATTTATTCGGTTTATATACCACCCTACTCCCAAAGGACTCAGGGCGGTTTACAAGGCAAAATTTAAAAACAATACAGTATAAAATTAAAATAAAATTAAATTAAGTCTAGCCGCAAAAAATTAAAATCAAAGAACCAAGGAAACTGTTGTTAAGTTCCATCATTCTTCATATGAGGTCGTTTCTTTTGCAGATTTAGTATGAAAGATGAATTTATTTGTGTTGAAAATATGGTAACAGCAACAAAGTTTCCTCATTTTAATTTATGGAAACTTGTCATATTGTGTTTGTTCAGTTTCTTCTAGGGCTCCTAGAAGACTAGACATCTTTTAAAAAAATTAATTAGGGTTTATACTCTATAAGTTAAACTTGTAATAAAAAGAGGGGACTCCCAACCAATAGCAAGGTGGAAGCAAAAACATAGTTTTACCATTTGCTTGCAAAAAAGCAGCTGTACGGAGCACATGTGGGTAATCTGGTAATCTCTCTTCAACTCCAGAGAGATTTCCACAGCCTGATACCTGCAATCAGATACTTTTTCAGCCACAGTGTGTTTCTTTTAAAGGAATGTTATCCTCTAAACAGGGATGTGGTGGCTCAGTGGGTTAGGACGCTGAGCTTGTTGATCAGAAGGTTGGCAGTTTGGCGGGTTGAATCCCAAGTGCCGCGTAACAGAGTGAGTGCCTGTTACTCATCAAAGCTTCTGCCAACCTAGCAGTTCAAAAGCACATAAAAATGCAAGTAGAAAAATAGGGACCACTATGGTGGGAAGGTAACAGCGTTCCATGCGCCTTTGGCGTCTAGTCATGCCAGCCACATGACCCCGGAGACCTCCTTGGACAAGCGCTGGCTCTTCGGCTTTGAAATGGAGATGAGCACCGGCCCCTTGAGTCAGAAACAACTAGCACGCATGTGCAGGAGAACCTTTACCTTTACCTTTACCTATCATCCATTAGGCTCAACTGAAGTTCTAGAAGACTAGACTTCTAAGGAAGTCTGATATACAAGGATCATACGAAGCAACCTTCTTTAGCTTGATGCTCTCAAGATGTTTTGGGACTATAATTTTAAGAATTCCCACACAGAAGTCATTATCAGGCTGTGGATTCTGATCTTTTGAATGGCCTCATCTATTCAAAACTAGGCAACCTCTTCAGGAGTTCATTTTATTTCATTCATATACTTCATATATTTGTAATGGGATTATTTAATAGCTTGTTTTGATCAGTTTCACCTCCTTACTTTTTAAAAATGAATTTGGTTCTCAATCATGATTGAGTCAAATTAATTAAATTTCTTCCTCTCCTTTGTTTATTCTTTTCTTTAGCCAATGCCTCTTTCTACCATGGTAGGAATTAAAAAAGGCTGTAGTATAAATTCAACTTCTTGAATGATTATTTAAATATTTTTTCCCTTCCTTGTGTTTAACACAGCAATGAGTGATTATTATCTATTTGTTTAAAGAGACTTAAGCTAGCTTACACAATTTTTTTTTTTACAAAAGATTTTTTTTTTTTTTTTTTTTTTCGTTCCGGTGGCTCCGCGGCGACGGAGGGAGCCTTCCCGGGCTGCCCGCGGCTCAGCTGGTGTTTTTTCGCCCGAAACAGCGCCGATCAGCTGTTCGGGCGAATCTGAAGCCCCCTCCTCGGGAGAAGAGGAGGGGGTGAGCCCCCAGGTGGGGGTTGAGTTCTCCGGGGCCGCCTGAGCTTGGAGCTTGGGCGGCTGAAGGATTGAACTCCCCCGTAGCCTGGGCTGCTCCCAGCTGGCTAGCGTCTCTGCTCCGGACTTCATGGAGCAGAGCCAGGCGTCTGCGACCATCCCTGCTTGAAGGAGAGACTATGAAAGGGAAAGAGCAGGCAGAGCAGTACAAGAGGGAAAGATGAAGAGATGAAGAAGATTTTATTTTACTCTCAAGCTTGATGGACTTTGCTTAAAACTTAAAGTGAAAGTGCGTCACAATTGTAAGTAAAAGATGGCGGCTAAACCTCCCCCTAGAACTTTTCGGAGTGCTGGAAATTCTCCGGTGCAACAACAATCATTGCTGCAGGCGTTGCATTCTCCTGATGTATTGACATCGAAGGATCTTGAAAAACATACCCAGTTAATTTTGGAGTCAATGGGTGTTAAATTTCTACAGATGGAGGAGAAATTGGAGAAATTGGAGCAGAGAATGGAAGAAAGGATGGAACAGAAACTTAGAGAAATGAAGGTAGACATTTTGTCCTCAGTGCAAAAAGTTGCTAAATGTGTGGAGGTGCTGGATGATCAAGTGCAAGATTTGATTCAAAAGAATGCTTTATTAGAAGCAAAAGTATTGGAAATTGAAGATTTAAAAGACAAAATCGACAGTGAACAGAGCTTGGCCCAATTTTACCAGATGCAGTTTGCTGTGAGAATTAGAGGCCTAAAAGAGAATATTAAGGAAGATTTAAAGCAGCTGGTTTCTGAGGCTTTTGAGGGAGTATTGAACCATCCAGCATCTGAATTAAAACAAGGTATGGACAAAGTGTTCCGTGTGAATTCGTGGATTGCTAAACAGAGAAAGTTGCCTAGAGATGTGGTGGTTTATTTTGTAAAAAGGGAAATTAGAGATGAAGTTATACAAGCTGCCTACGATACCAAAGTTGTGATTGCTGGTCAACAAGTTTTGGTTCTAAAAGAAATTCCTCCAAAGATTTTAAAGAGAAGGAAGGATTTTATATTTCTTGTGCAAGAGCTCAAGCAAAGAGATATAAGGTTCAGATGGGAGATCCCAGCTGGGTTGAGCTTCATGTATGATGGCAAAAGGTACTGTTTGAGTAATGTGAAGCAAGCGCATGATTTTTATAATAATGTCTTGAAAGTAACCCCATCAACACTTCTGGAAGCTGCAGAGGGATCTGGAGAAGGAGAACATCATGAGGATGAAGATGCACAGATAGACGAGAAGGGTACAGGAGGAGTTCAAGCTGCAACTCTTTTGGATGATCTTAGAGAACAGAGGGTGACGCGTGCTGCCTTAAAACGCTCAAAAAAGGAAAAAAAATAAGACCAGTAGAAATCTATGGAACTTCCACAAAATATTTATAGTTAAGTGGTAGTTGTGTTTTTTTTAAAAAAAAAAAAGTTTTGGGATGCTATGTATGGTAATAGATTTTTTTTTTTTAATTTGGAATTAATGGATAACTTACTACAGAGGAAGAGGAAGAAAGTTTTGTGGGTTAATGTGGGTTAATTTGTGTAAGAACTATTTATTAATGTGCAAATGAGAATATGTTAAGGTAATAGTGAATTGTGGAAGAACATAGATGGGAATGATGCTAGTTTTCTTTTATTTTAGTTTTTTATATATATTTAGTATTATTAAGGATTGGTTTACTATATACAAGCTAGAGAGTGATGGATTTTAGAGTTTATAATTGTTAGTATATGATTGTTTATGATTGCCTTTTAGATATATACCTTGTATTTTGCTCTGGGAAGTGGGGGGGGGGGAGGGGGGAGGAGGGGAAGTGGAGGGGGGGAGGTAGGGGAGGGAGGAGGGGGAGGGGGTAGGGGGGAGGTAGGGAGGGGAGGAGGGAGGGGGAAGGGGGGTTTTTTTAAAGGAAAATTGTATTTTATAAAACTTTTCAATAAAAAAAAAAAAAAAAAGATTTTTTTCCTGCTTTGCAGGAATAGTTACTAACCTTCCTTGTCCAGAGAGAAGCTTGACAACTGTTTACATGGTGTGTATTGGAATTACTGTGCATCTTTATTTTATGGTATTATTGATCTAGGGCAGAGGTGTCAAACTGCCAGCCCACGGGCTGGTTTCATCATAACCAAAGCCACGCCCACCCCATTGCCAGCAATGCAAAAAGAGTCGCGATATGTCACGACACGTCATGTCACGTGGCGAGTTTGACACCCGTGATCTAGGATATCTATAAAGCAGAATCCCTGATAAAGATTATAAAATATATTCAGATATGTCATTCTTCAAAAGCATAAATGATACATAGATTCTGATGTTTGATATCACAAGTCACTTTTTCTTTAATCTACAAAAAAGAAAAGTGCCAGATTTCTGGTTTCTATCCAACATGCAATGCCAGAACAAGCATTCTTCTACTCTCACAATAAGTGTCCTGCCAGTATATCTATTCTTAATATGGTATGCAGTCATATATTCATATTTCCTAACAAAAGAGGAAAGAAATTAAAAGAACTATTCCTTATATAATATCCAGTAACCTGTTAAAGCAAAAGAGGAATGTCTATTTCAGTATTACCCTGTTTTACCACACTTTAAAACATCCACCATTACTCCTCTGAAAGCATCTATAGCATTTTTTTTCATGGACCTGTGGAGCTAATTTGTTCTACCAACAACATAAACCAAGTCTTAGCTTATAGAGAATTAATTAAAAACAAAAGGGGGTAAAACAGAAGTTAACTTCTCTATATAAATAAATTTTATGTACATCATTAGTGAACAGAGAATTGCAACACCTTTTATCTCACACCCAGCTGGAAGGGATTAAGAAAAAATAAGTACTGAAAAGTGAGATTTTTAAATTGTTTTTAGAAAATAGACCATACAAGATCTCCTGTTGTACCACAATAAAGATGCTTCAATAAACCAGGGCAACACTTAACGAAGTTTTACAATGTTGTAGCCCCTTTTTTTCATGCAAGGCCCCTATTATTATCACACTGAGCACTATGCAGAATTAATATCAAGCATTAATAGATATTTGCTGGCTTTAGTTGCTTTAACCTCCTTTAGCTACAAAAACTTCAAGATCACTGCCAAGCTTCTTATTTAGCTTAAACAGTCATACCTTCTGGGTTTATCTCCTCTTTCTCCTTATTTAAAAATATGAGAGGAAAATAATATTTTAAAAATAGAGCTTATCCTGACTTAACATTCTCTGACTAGATTTTAGGCCCCTTCCTTCAGCTGAATTTGAATCCCGCTTTCAGGATCTACGTTTATAATTATTTGGATGTGCAGAAGACATTTTGCTTCATATTGTCTTGTTTTTGCTGCCTCCCTCCATTTGAAAAGTCTTTCCAGGTCTGTCACTGATACAATAATCAGACTGCCTTCTCTGTCCCTTTCCAATTTCAAACCACTTTAGAAGAAAATAACGAAAGCACAGAATGTGCATTGCCGATTGGGCAGATCATAGTCGCATTAGATTGCTTTTCCACAAAAACTCAGTCAGTTTTATTGTGAACGGTGCATACATTATAGGATGTAGTATAGTCGGCCAGAGAGATTTTTTTTTTTTTTACTGGATGAATACAATAAATTTCAGGTCACTGCAAGCCACAAAAACTTTGTTTGGCTTGTTATTCTTGAGCAATGTTCCATTGAACTACTACTAACTGTGACACTTTAAGGTAGAGGTGGAGAACTATGGACCCCTTATGACTTGTGGACTTCAACTCTCAGAATTCCTGAGCCAACGTGGCTAGCCCAAGAATTCTGGGAGTTGAAGTCCACAAGTCATAAAAGGGGCATGGTTCCCCCACCCCTGCTCTAAGGCAAATGAGAGAATCTGTGCCCCTTCAGATGCTATTAAACCAGAACCCCAAGCACATGCAACTAGCTTGAGAAACCTACCAGGAATAGTGGTTCAGCGATGTTTGGAAGGTCACAAATATCTGCTCCAAGGTTTCACTCAAATGTATGCTCTGGTTCTATCTGACAGTGCTAAAGACCAAATTGGTAACTATCGCTGAAATCCTTATTCTAAGAAATAATGAAGCGTCTTCAAGCAAACAACCAAGCTCAGAGAACATCTAGGACTTCACATTCCGTCTATTTCTGCCACCTTCGAAGTGATTTGTTGGGTTTTTTGTTTTTGTTTTTTGAAAAGTTTAAAAATACTACATAACAGCTTGTTTGCACATTTTTCCAATTATATGCAACCACATTCAGTCAGTGTGCCCCCGGGTACCTGATGAATCCTGTTGAGTTCCAGAAGGGGCTTGTATCTACGTCTTGATACATGATTGACTGAGATCACAGTCACCACTTGGAAGGAAAGAAAAGGGTGTCCATAGCGTTGGATTAGACTGTACCTATGTGGTTCCTCTCTATCCATGAATGCAAGAGAACTCCCTGTTTTTCAGAGGAACTCCTGCAGATGAAACAGCAGAAGAAACTCCTAACACCCCCACAGGACACTGAAAAACAAATCCGATCAAATACTGGTAACAACCGGTATTTTTTTTTTCACTACCTTGCAGATTGCCATCTGGCAGTCTGATTTAAAATGAATTGGAGGGGAAACGGATGAATAAAACCACTCAGACCCACTCTTGAGGTGGACTCCCAACTATGCAAGAACTGTGGCGTTAAATGAAGAAAACTCTTGTTTGGTAATCTGGCAGTATCTTGAACAATTGGTCTCAAGAAATGAACATGACGCTCAGCGCTGTTGGTTTAGGCCACCCGTGTACTTGATAGGTGTCCTTCTTGTTGAGTGGGTGGCCATATAAATTTAATAAATAAATGGCAAGGAAATCCGTTATGATATTGCATATTTATATATTATTTTCGTCAATCTGCACGATTGATTTTTGGATTTCCATCACTGTAAATCTTGAAATGAAACAGAGAAAAAAAATCTGAAAAGATGGTCCTTAAGTATGAATGGGAAAAATTAGGTAAATTTGCATCATAATGCCAACTGAACAGATTTCTCCTCCATCTTTTTGACAAAGGGGACTCCAAGCAATGGAAAAAGCAGGTTGCTTGTAATACTGATACTACACCTAAATTTAATTTTATTTTTGAAGAATCCCAATGACAATGTCTGGATACAAAACCCCAACCACAGGTCCAGAACAAGGTTTTTCCCCCAAAAAATTTATCCTTGACATCCACCCTTTCCAAAACAGAAATGATTGGAAAGATTCCATCAACCAGAAATGATTGGAAAGTGGCTCACATCAATGAATTTAGAATATCTCAAACTGACAATATTTTTTTGCTTCCTTGAACAAGCTTTCTGAATGATAAGAATATTTCTGGTTCTGATAAAACAGAGCAACACTGACATCTTATGGAATAAAGAAGCTATCTGCAAGGATGACAATTAAAAATAACTGATTTTTTTTAAAAAGAAAGAAAACAGGGTCATCATTCCAGGCACAGTAAATTTTTAAAATGTTCAAGACCTATTTAGACGCCTGCTCTAATTTTATTTTGAAATCACTCAAATTGAGGCTTGTAAGTTCAGGCAGAGGAAAAAAAACAGCTGCAAATGCCAAATATAATCACTGACATAATGAACAGAAGCAGGCATGAAACAAAAAGTTTCAAAATATCTGGAAGAAGGGATAAAAGGTAGGGTGGCATTGGATAATATTAACAATGTTTCCTAGAAATCATAATATTTAATTTAGTCACAGCAAAAATGAAATTAGGAGTTCCTGTAGGAAAGGACTAGACTTAAGGCACAGAGAGCTGCATCATATATCGAAGAAAATTGGGTTTATTAGTAGGAAACAGTTCATTTCGAAATGCACAGATTCTTCATATCAGTTGCAACAGCTATTTAGGAACACCTTGATACTTTTGAAAAAAATATGTTGACCTTTAAGTTGCTTCCGAAAAAAGACGAATAGAATAGAATAGAATAGAATAGAATAGAATAGAATAGAAGCTGGAAGGGACCTTGGAGGTCTTCTAGTCCAGCCCCCTATATCATCTCAGACAGGTGATTGTCTAGTCTCTTCTTAAAAACCTCCAGTGATGGGGCACCCATGATTTATGGAGGCAAGTTGTTCCACTGGTTAATTGACCTCACTGTCAGGAAGTTTCTCCTTAATTCCAGGTTGCTTCTCTCTTTGATCAGTTACCAATCATTGTTTCTTGTCCTTCCCTCTGGTGCTCTGGTAAATAACATGACCCCCTCTGCCTTGTGACAACCCGTCAGATACTGGGATATTGCTATCATGTCTCCCTTATTTCTTCTTTTCTTTTTAGCCAAACCAAAGTCCTGCAGCTGTTCTTCATATATTTTAGTTTCCAGGCCTTTGATCATCTTAGTTGTTCTTCTCTGAATTTTTTCCAAACTCTCAACATCTTTTTGTGACATGGTGACCAAAACTGGCTGCAGTATTCCAGGTGTGGTTTTACTAGGGTTTTATAAAGTGGTACTAGTACTTCGTGTGATCTTGATTCTATGCCTCTGTTTATACAACCCAGGATTGTATTAGCTTTTTTGGTTGTTGCTGCACACTGCTGGCTCACAGTCAAGTGTTGGTCCACTAGGACTCCAAGGTCCCTCTCACAGTTATTGTTTTTAAGACAGGCCTCACCTGTTTGTACCTTTGATTTTTCCTGCCTAATGTAAACTTTGTTTTTCTTCACAATGAAACTCATTTTGTTGGATAGGGCCCATTGTTCAAGTTTGTCAAGATCTTTTTGGATCTTGGGGTATTGGCTACTCCTGCCAGTTTGGTGTCATCTGAAAATTTGATGACTTCCCCTTCAATTCCCTCATCTAAGTCATTTATGAAGATATTGAAGAGTATTGGGCCTAAGATGGAACCTTGTGGTATCCCACTGCTTACTTCTCTCCATGTGACTGTGGTGCCATTGAGGACTACTCGTTGAGTATTGTTTACCAGCCAGTTACGGATCCATCTGGTGTTGTTGTTATCTATTCCACCTTTTTCTAGCTTACCAATTAGTAGGTTGTGGTCTACTTTGTCAAATGCCTTACTGAAATCTAAGTATACCACGTCCACTGCATTTCGCTGGTCTGCTAGTTTAATCACTTTATCGAAGAATGAGATACGGTTGGTTTGACATGATCTGTTTTTAACAAACCCATGCTGGCTATTAGTTATGACTTTGTTTGCTTCTAGTTGTTCGCAGATCTGTTTTTTGCTAATCTTTCCTAGGATATTCCCAGGTATTGATGTTAAACTGATTGGTCTGTAGTTTCCTGGGTCTGAATTTTTTTTCCTTTCTTGAAGATGGGAACATCTCTCCCTCCTGTTTTTGTAGACCTGTTCCTTTTGAACAATTTGTATCCATCTATCAGTCCATTCCATTCATGGGTTTCGTCCCACCAGGTTTCTGTTATGCCAACTATGTCATATTAATTACGTATTGTTTTATTTCTGGCTCTTTCTCCTTGGCTCTCTTTGTTCTTCAGCTTAACATTCGCTAAGAACAGCTGTATCATGAGTGTTTCAAGACGCAGTCATTCCTTGGTCACTCAAGTCATCAGCATAAGAATGAAGGACCCAAGACTTCACCACCCTCACTCAAAGCATCCCAAAGGGTTCCTTTTCTTTGATATCTGAAAGGCGTGTTACTGACTGCAAAGCTTCCTTTACACAAAACACCACCCTGAAAAATAGCTTTAATTGGCTACTTCTTAGTTTATTACACTACTACTACTACTACTACTACTACTACTACTACAAATTGTATTTTTAAAAAAACAATACTGCCCTCTTCAGGAACATGATTGAATACCACAAATATTCCACTAATGTGTAGTTTTTTGCTTTCTTTTGGCTTGGTTACATTTTCAATTCCATGTTGCACCCCAATTTTCCCTCTTAATTAAATTAATTAATTAAATAAAACCTTCAAAATAAAAATCTGTGCCCTCTTGCCAAAGGAAAGGCTTTGTTACAATGTGAAATTCAAGGCAAGCCTCAAAGGTATCTTTGGGAAGGAAAGAATATAAAGATCTCTAGTTTTATGAAATTTCCTCCAAAAAAGAGAAAAAAGCTCACAATGTAAACAGAGAAATAAATAATTCAATAGATGGAGCTCCAACTAGAGAAATCAGATTATGTAGTGTTCGTAAAGGTAATGTGTTGTATGCTTATACATGCAATAGTTTCGAAATTCTACCAGAATCACTGAGTCCCTTAAATTCCGTTGTAGGAAAGAGGTATGTAAAAGGGGAAATTCTCCACTGGACTCTCCTTCTATTTAATAAGATAACTAGCCTCTACTTTTTCTCTAAAAGGAGTACATAAAAAGAAAGTTGTGAGTGTGATAAAAAACCCATTTACATTCCCCAATGCCTCAAGCATCATCTGGACGTTTTTATTCTCAACCTTCCCAAGTTAAAGCATGATTTGTTATATAAAACTACACTCCCAATGGAGTCAGAGACATCCCAAGAGAGCATTGTTATGACACTGTGAATTTCAAATATCTCCATCATCCAGATAATCAATTCCATCAGCTATCCCATGTCTAAGTCCGTTATCTTCCAAACTATTGTTACTCCAGACTAAATAGGGACATTTTCTACAGCAGACATGTCAAACACAAGGCCTGGGGGCCGGATCCGGCCCGCGAAGTGGTTTCATGTGGCCCGCAGAGCCATCCTGGAAACAGTGAGGGAACGGCCCCCACTGCCTTGGCCCTGGCCCAGAGACCCTCCTCCTGCCAGAGACCCTCAGATCTGTCCCACTCCTGCCCAGGCCCCAATAGGCACCCTTGATGCGAACGATGTAGAGCTGGCCACGCCCACCCAGTAGGCCATACGCACTCTAGCCACGCCCACCCAGTAGGCCACACCCACCCAGGCCACACCCACCCGGCCCCTTGAGGGCAACCGCAATGCTGATGCGGCCCTCAATGAAATTGAGTTTGACACCCCTATTCTACAGTATATGTTTCTTTTCAGTTTTCCTATAGCATAGATCCAGAAAAATGTAACTGTAATTGTAACTGTCCAATTGCCCATAGTCGTGCAACTGTTTTCTACATAAAGAACACATGATATGCTGGCTCAGGCTCAGAAAATCTGATAACCAACACTAACAAAATTTCCATTTATGCTACCCAGATTTTGTTCATTCATCAAGAACAAGAGGGAAAGAAGCAACAACCCACTCGAGGCTTCGCAAACTTACCAAGCTATTCATTTTAGATGATGAGGAACTTGTTCTCTGTTTTCTTAAACAATTCATCTCTTCCGGGTTTCCATCCTTTGGCTTTAAGATCATCCGACTGTTCCCAGCGGTGCCTTCAGAGGAGGATCTTAAACGCTTTTCTATGAATCTTCCATCTCGAAATGGACTAAAACTACTGGGAAGATTCACTGTGAAGTAAGATACACAGGCTTATTTACAATCATCATCAATGCCGCAAGCATCACTCAGAAATGTTTCTTTCAGTCAAAAGTGCATTACTCAGAAATTAACGAGGTGCAGCCAGTTAAACCTTGATCTGGGTTTCTTACAAAGCTATTGGGAAATCGTGGCCCATACACTGGACAAATCAACCAACCAATGGATCATTGAATAAATCTACTCAGAGTTTTCACTCTAGGCACAAATTACCAGGCTCAAATGATTCTGTCAGACACATTACATGAAGTTCCACCTCTGTGGAAAAGGCTCCAATGCTGGGAAAGGTGGAGGAGAAGGTGAAGAGGATGAACAGCAGGAAGGTGGATGGACCTGGTTATAGTGGCAATGAGTGCACAATGGGAGACTTGGAAGAATAAGTAGGGGGATACATTGTAATGGAGAAAATCTGTTTATGTGATCAAAAAGAAGCTGAAAACAACTAGATGACACATAATCAATCAATTACACTGGAAGAGCCAGCAGTATATGCTGAAAGGCGCCATGAACTAGCTTTAGTAATATTTCTGAACCCAGCCATTGTGACTTCTTCAAAAACAAAATGGTTAAAATAAATTTATGGCTTAATACAATGTGTAACACCAGCTGTAACTTCTTGAGAAGATAGCAAGAAGCAACAATGCAGTCTTACTCAATCTACTGCCTTTAATACTACTGGAATATTGGAACCATAGTTCTTTATTTTCTCTGAACGTGACCTAGTATCTTTCCTAGATATTTTGTAATTACAGTCCCAACACATCTAGTGAAGATGATTGTAACAAGTGTTTGGGATCCTTAAAGCACATCCTTAAAGTGTGATATTCATATGAAGTCTAAAGCACTTATTGCTTATAATTTTCAAAGCACTCGCATCCCTAATCTGTGGAAGCACACTTGTTAATCCCCTTGATTTCATCACAGGATTTGGGGTGATACACATAGGAATAAGAGCCTCGAGTGATGGTATAAACTAACATTCTTTCCCATGAAAATGAATTTTGTACTGAGACACCTAGCATCACTTTTATCATGTCACTATCCTAAGCTTTTATTAGTTCTACTGAATCTACTTTATCATGTGCAAAAGCAAGATACAAACATATCTAGGCATCAAATGTATTCTGTACATTCAGCTGAGATAATCAGTATGATCTAAAAACTTTGAAAATAGATTATGTCATTGTTGGTAGTAACACAGCTGTCTAAAACAATTTAGTGTAAGTAAACATTTTTTCAGCTTTGTAAGAAGAAATTCCAACACAAATGCCCCATATTTCAGCTGCTCTGATATAGGAATTGTAAGTTTTATATGCTTAAAATGTAGTCATTAACTTCCCAGTTAGGATTCCTCGATAATAAGTGATTAGCATAGCACAAGAGATCACTGGCACACCTATTCACAGGCCTTCTACACAACTTTTCATTTATATGGACTACGTTCCAATATCTGCAATTCAGTAAACCAAGTAAGTCTAACCATTTCTGGAATTGATTAGAGTCTGGATAGAAAAACATATTTTGATGAAGATGCAATAAGAATAAAATATATGTGTAACAAATACAAAATTAATGAATGTTAAAGAGCATGGAAAGAGGCAATGAGCAAGACAGTGTACTATAAATAGGATCACTAAAGCAGGAATATTACCATAGTGGGGGGGGGGATGGCAGAAGGGGGCATTATAATGAAGAAGTTGGGTAATATTATGCCAGTAATTGCACTGTAGTATGTGATACCCATAACTTTCAAAGGATAAGCAAAATGGATAATGGAATTTCAAGAATAGGTTAGAGATAAGCAAAAGGATGGAATTAGAAATCCGTGGAATATATTGAAGTAGAAACCCACTGTGTTATAAATCACAGTTAAAGTGGAAGAATGAAGTCAGTTTCATTTCTGATTATCATTTTCCTCCAATATATCTCTAGGAATTTCTGTCTGATTTTAAATGTGACCCCTTAAACCAACAAATTAAATAGGAAGGACTTCCAACAAATCTTTCTGAATGCTTATTTTAGGAGTAGCATTCATCACTATGTACAGGTTGTCCTCGACTTAAAACCAAAATTTCTGTTGCTAAGCGAGACCGTGGTTTTGTGAGTTTTGCCCCATTTTACGACACTTCCTGCCACAGTTGTTAAGTGAATCACTGCAGTTGTTAAATTAGTAACACGGTTGTTAAGTGAATCTGGCTTCCCCATTGACTTTGCTTGTCAGAAGGTCACAAAAGGGGATCACATGACCCTGGGACACTGCGACCGTCATAAATTCGAGTCAGTTGCCAAGCATCTGAATTTCGATCACGTGACCATGGAGCTGCTGCAACAGTTGTGAATAATGGTCATAAGTCACTTTTTCAGTGCTGTTGTAAATCGAGGAGTACCTGTACCTTTAAAACAAAACTAGTATTTTTTTACACCCAAATAATTTGGAAAGTAACACTGATCATTCATTTATAAGAACTCTCACTAGTAACTTAGAGCAGAGGTCCTCAACCTTGGCAACTTGACAAAGCTGGCTGAGAAATTCTGGGAGTTGAAGTCCAAAAGTCTTAAAGTTGCCAAGGATGAGGAACCCTGACTTAGAGAGCCCCAAAAGCATCATCTTCATGACATGCTAAGCATAAATGGTGCTATCTAAATATTATTCGTACATACAGTAATTGAAAGAAAACACACTTTTATAAATGAACATTTTTCAGAAGACAGCAACACTTGAACACACATACCCTTTGCGTGGTTTATTTCATTTGCCTGCTGTGTCTGAAAGGACTGAGGTTCAGAAGACAAAGGAGTGATCTTTGATTCAGTTTCTGGAAAGATTTCTCTAGCCTGTTCCGATATTCTTGCTTTTTGTTGGTCCCTCTGTAATCCCTGTGATTTTGGAGAACTTTCAACTATTTCTCCCTGGTTTAAGACAAAGGTTTTTAATTGTGCTTTAGCTCCTGAGTTTACATCTTCTAGATGGCTGGTCTGTTTCGCAAAGAGCTCTGGCAATAACACTTTTGTATGCTTTCGATTTGTATCAAGGATTTCTGAGAAACCGCTAGCTTCAGCGAGCAATACATTTCTAGCCCTATAAGTTTCGGCACAAGGGGAAATACTTTCTGTAAGGTTTGTTTTCCTTGAAAGAGGAGCAGCAGCAAAGGTTTGAGAGGTAGACACATTGTGGGCCAAGGCTTCTGGGTGCGTATTTCCACAGGTGGGCAGCCCATCAACCTCAGAAACAGAATCCTCAGTCAGTGCTAGAAACTCAGATGGTGTCTGTGCAGTTGTCAGATCAGCAGAAAGCAAAGAGCTGCCTATACATTCTGAAGGAGAAGACTTTGCAGACACGGGATCAGTTTCAACACTGGATTTAATTTCCAGCAAACAAGAAGATGGCTGAACACAGGAAACCGACTGACTCTGAGGGGCTGGCTTTGAGAATCTGTAGTGCGTTGAAAACGATTTGGGGAGAAGTTTCCTTGAGGAATGTTTAGCAGAAGACTTGCTTTGGGCCTCTGTAAAGCCAGAGTCATCGCCTTCGTTCTTCCCAGAACTTATGCAATTTATGAAAACGTTCTTATTAGTTGAGGGTTCCCTCCCTTTTTGAAAGTCCTCCGTCAAGGACCTCGTTATCTTTTTATTTCGACAACTTCCAAAACTGACAGAATGTCTGCCTCTGTTTTTCACGTGTTCTTCCAAACCGAGCTTTTGCAAAGTGTTGTGACCTGACTGTGCACCGTTCAAAATGCCCACATTCTGGCATGAAGAGTCCGTTTTCTGATCGCTCCCCTTTCTGTGGTGGAAGCTAATGGACGGCGTCCGGAAGAGGCTCTTGCGTTTGCCAGTGCTACCTGAGCTAGAGTTGGTGCTGGAGGGAGAAGAACTGTGAACGCCAACAGTACTGTTGGAAGTTGGTGATGACGGGAGGGAATCATGTCTTCGGTTAATACTTCTCCGGAATATTGGCAAACGGGAGACAATGATTGAACGCCTCGATCCTGAATCACCCATCAGGACCCTGTTGTGCTTGGCTAGGCCCAGCCAATATTAAAATCTGTTTGGATGGAAAAGAGACTATTATTATTTATTATGATGATACAAAAAAGACCAACAAATTCATAGACACATTTCAATTTCTTAGCTATAGAAATGGCATTCAGAATCAACACGCTTGGGGGGGGGAGGGAGAAGTGACAGTTTTTTTCTCTCTCTATGAATTACAGTTAATGCCTCACATTTCTGAGGTAATGAGGGACTGAAATCAAATTCCTCAAACCATGTTTTAATGCTAGGGTCATCAGAATGAACAGCTGCAAAATGGAACTGGAGGCAATTCGCCTCAGAAATCAGGCAGTCTTTGTTTAGTGAACCAAAATTGGGACCAGCAACTCAGTCATCAAACAAAGCAGCCACTAAGTCAAACCACAACTCTGTTTATGATCTTATTTCAGCTTTCCCTGGTGGCACAGTGGTTAGAATGCAGTATTGCAGGCAAACTCTGCCCACAGACTGGAATTCAATCCTGAAGGGTCTAAAGGTTGACTCAGCCTTCCATCCTTCCAAGGTCATAAAATGAGGACCCAGATTAGGGGCAATATGCTGATACTGTAAACAGCTCAGAGAGCGCTATAAAGCACTATGGGGTGGTATATAAATCTAAGAGCTATAGCACTCTGAAGGTCATAAATGTAAGGATTGGTTATAAATGTACTTTTTTATCACCATCATACCTGTGAAGAGTCACTATCTAAGGCAGGGGTAGGCAACCTCGGCTCTTTTATGACTCATGGACTTCAACTCCCAGAATTCCTGAGTCTGCTGACTCAGGAATTCTGGGAATTGAAGTCCATGAGTCATAAAAGAGCCGAGGTTGCCTACCCCTGATCTAAGGCAATCACTAAGCAAGGACTATCTGTACACATATTATAGACCAGTATCTACCTTGTCCTTGGAATCAGGCATCCAATTACCAGTATTTATTCCACAGTATTTATGTTATGCTTTTATCAACCATCTCTCTATATATCTAGTGTCAGAGGCCCTTGCCATACACCTGGCTCCAACAAGAAACACGCCGTTGAGTTCACAGGTGGTTGGTTTATTTACAGTACATTCTGGCATACAGTATTCAAACAAACAACGAACAAAGTCACCTCTGGGAGCAACCGCCTCCTAGCGCTCTAAATGAACACCTCCTGGCTGCCCCCGCCCCCCACCTAGCCAGCATCCGGCATGAGCGCTAGTATGGCAGCAAGGCAAGGAAGGAGGCAGGATTTCAGCTCCCCGCCGTTTCTCTGTGCCACTCAGCTGCTCGGCAGGACGGCCTTGCGGCTGCGTTCCACAGGGTCCCCCTTCCAGCATACAGGTATGAGGGAGGGAAAGGCTGTTGCTGCCATCTCTGCTGCTGGTCCCATACGCTGCCTCTGGATGCCCCCATCCAACGATCTTGCCTACCCCTCCCCCTTCCCATCAGTAGCAAGCCCAGAGGGGCTTGACAGGCAGCCCTCTCTATCAGGGCTCCACCCGGAAGGCAAGGAGAGACATGCAATTAGTCATTAACTACGGCGGTCAACCTGGTTAGCCTCCCCCTCTGTCTAAACTCCCTCCAGAAGCGTACGGTGAATTGCACCCCCCGGTCCAATATTAACTGCCGGGGCATGCTGTGCAGGTGGTACACCTATATGATGAACATCTTTGCTAACTTCCGAGTGGATGGCAACCCTTTGCATGGAATGAAACGGGCCTGCTTGGAAAATAGGTCAACCACCGTCCATATGACCGTGCACTCTTCTTTATCTCTGCTGCCTGCCTATTGGACCTGTTTTTTCCCTACTCATGGATGGAGAATGAGGAATTGTCCTTGCTCAACCTACCTTCCTTTCATCCATTTCAGAGTGTCCTGTGACACAAGGACTCACACACAGTCAATCAAAACCTCTGCTATCCTTCTAATAAAGCTATTTGTTTTAGCAAATATTTACTCTCCTTCATGATCTCTTATTTCAACCTTGCAAAGTTCATTTCCAGTTAGAAATTTTAATGGTCTTATGTGTTTATCTGAATAAGGAAATTATCATGTTTGTCTTCAGATTAATCTTGCAATGCAGTCTACCGAATACACATTTGAATGGAAATTAGTTATTACAGGACACTCCCACCTTGAGTTTACTTGCTCTGATTGTGCAGTTGGACAGTGAAAAGCATGATAAATCTATTACATCTAAATAAATGCCTATGTAAACAAACCTTGGTGTTTTCATAGAAAATGGATTAGGAACCCAATTCCAGTCCAAATTTGATAGTGTAAACCTTAAATCAGTATGCACAGTGTGTTTCCACCAAGCCAAAATGAAGATCTTTTTCCTGTTCTCCAAGCCACCAATGTTTAATAAACTTTCTGCATGTGAGATTTACAGAGACCACCATAATACACAGGTTATCAAGCAATGGACAGTCATAATGCAAGACTGATGTGATGTTCAGCATTGTTTGGCTTAGTAGCTATGCAGACCTGCTCTTTTGGATAGAATCAATCCAAAAATCACTGCTGGGGGAAAAAAAACAGAATTTACTTTGCTAAGCTCTGGAATCTCTTTTATTTCCCACTGAAGAAATTAACATTATGTTAAAGATTTTCATATTCTGGTTTCCCATCATGATCACTCATCTTTATGGCACTTCTCTGTGTACACTGCTTTGCATCTTTTAAATATTCTCATAAAAAATCTTAACGGATAAACAGGCTGAAATAGCATACTTTCCAAGAAACCCCACAGCTAACTAGGGGTTTGAATTAATGCAAGACACCAAACAATATTGTCATGAAGCTCTTTCACTGACTGTCACAAGATTTCCCCAGTTGTTCATCTGCCAATTCCAACATAGTAATTACTCTCTGCTTTTTTTTAATTCCACAAATTTCATTTTCATATCGTATATTGAAATCCCTATGTAATCTATGTTGTTTCGGAAGAGGGGGTTTATCTGTATGCCTCAAGTTATTGCTTGTGTTTTGGTTTTTTTTTTTTTGCAGCTAAATAATTTTATATAAATCACTGTAACCCTGTGGGCAGATCTATCCATAAAACAAGCACTGCTAATCCCCCTGGAGACTACCACAAGGGAAAGACAGCATAAAGGTAAGTTTGGGAAAACAGAAGGACTCAAAGGCCGTAAGAGAGACAGCCTGTTGTTACAAAGCCATTCAGTCCATATCCTTGTTCAATACTCACTATACTGATTTTTCATTTAGTTCCCTGGTGATAGTCAAGGAATGCTTTATTATTACCCAAAGACAGAAATTTAAAATGACAATAATACAAGACACAATAAAACAGGCAGTAATATAAAAGCAAGAGAAGATTACTCTATGTATCCCATCTGTAAGATAATTACAATTTGGCTTGCGTCCCTCATTATCCAAGGATGCATTCTAGATGTCACCATACAGCATTTTGCCATGTTACAAATACCCAGACAATGTGCACCTGATTGATGGATTGATTGGCTGTGTATGTGTGCGCCATGCAAGCAAGCAAAGCCTCACCCGCAGATGCAGGCAGCCTATGAAACCATACCTGACCACAGTCCACAGAAAAACTTCTCTCCATGGAACCGGTCCCTGGTGCCCAAAAGGTTGGGGGCTGCTCTGTTAAACCATGACATCATTTTACAAAAATAAAGCCAAAATGGAAAAGTCAAGTGTGTGAAAATGCAAGTACACCTTATGATTCAACAGTTTGTAGAACCACCTTTAGCAGCAACAACTTGAAGTATCTGTATGACTTTATCAGTCTCTCACACTGTTGTTGAGGAATCCTCTTTTACAACATTGCTTCAGTTCACTGAGCATTTGTTTATGCACAACTCTCTTGAGGTCCCTGGCTGCTACTTAGCCTCATCATACCTATGGATACAGTTAGGGCAGGAGTAGGCAACCTTGGCTCTTTTATGACTTGTAGACTTCAACTCCCAGAATTCCTGAGCGAGCCATACTTACTTCACACATGGCTTCTCCATTTTGCCTTTCTTTTTATAAAAGAAACACATAATACCCTTTCCTTTCAGTTTTTTTCCACAATAACCCAATGAAGCAGTTTGAGATCCAACTGTGCAATCTTTTGGCACTCTACACAGAGAACTTTATCAAGGGTCAGTTTTATCCCGGGGGCCAAAGCAAAGAAATCCTTGAAAGCAATTTATTTTTTTTGTCAAACTGAATGCCAATGGTAAAAACATTGCAAAAAACATTCTCAACACATTTCGAAGGAAGAAATTGTTGTTGTTAGTTGCGAAGTCGTGTCCGACCCATCGCGACCCTATGGACAATGTTCCTCCAGGCTTTCCTGTCCTCCACCATCTTCTGGAGTCCATTTAAGCTCACGCCTACTGCTTCAGTGACTCCATCCAGCCACCTCATTCCCTGTCCTCCCCTTCTTCTATTGCCCTCAATCTTTCCCAGCATTAGGCTCTTCTCCAGTGAGTCCTTCCTTCTCATTAGGTGGCCAAAGTATTTGAGTTTTAGCTTCAGGATCTGGCCTTCTAAAGAGCAGTCAGGGTTGATCTCCTCTAGGACTCACCGGTTTGATCGCCTTGCAGTCCAAGGGACTCGCAGGAGTCTTCTCCAGCACCAGAGTTCAAAGGCCTCAATTCTTTGGTGCTCAGCCTTTTTTATGGTCCAACTTTCACTGCCATACATTGCAACTGGGAAGACCATAGCCTTGACTATACGCACTTTTGTTGACAGGGTGATGTCTCTGCTTTTTAGTGAGCTGTCTAGATTTGCCATGGCTTTCCTCCCAGGAGCAAGCGTCTTTTAATTTCTTGGCTACAGTCCCCATCTGCAGTGATCTTGGAGCCCAGGAAAATAAAATCTGTCACTACCTCCATTTCTTCCCCATCTATTTGCCAGGAATTGAGAGGGCCAGATGCCATGATCTTGGTTTTCTTAATGTTTAGTTTCAACCCATGTTTTGCACTCTCCTTCTTCACTCGCAACAAGAGGCTCTTTAGTTCCTCTTCACTTTCTGCCATTAGAGTGGTATCATCTGCATATCTTAGGTTGTTGATATTTCTTCCGGCAATCTTAATTCCAACTTTTGATTCATCTAGCCCTGCCTTTCTCATGATGTGCTCTGCATACAAGTTAAATAGGCAAGGCGACAGTATACAGCCTTGCCGGACTCCTTTCCCAATTTGGAACCAATCAGTGGTTCCGTGTCCAGTTCTCACTGTTGCTTCTTGTCCCGCATATAGCTTTCTCAGAAAGAAATTACACAGAGACAAACTGTGCAGATGGAGGCAACTGCTATTCTATTAAGGATTTTTTTGCCATATGTATGATTTCAATACTGAATTTTCTTC
The DNA here is from genome assembly GCF_947247035.1 of Vipera ursinii. Taxonomy (NCBI): domain Eukaryota; kingdom Metazoa; phylum Chordata; class Lepidosauria; order Squamata; family Viperidae; genus Vipera; species Vipera ursinii. Next base: position 64,130,248 of record NC_139521.1, read on the forward strand.
TATATATGGCACACATATTTTGCATTTTTACAGTACAAATTCATTTTGCAATCCACCATGGGAGAAGAAGAATTACACATTCAATAAAATAAACAGAACTAATTTGAAAGCAACCTACAAATAACATTTAACAAAATCTAAAATCCCTGATCTGACGAAACATACATACCAAATCGCTGATCTTCAGCAAAATTTGTGGAAAAGCTACGGTCCCATTTTTTTCCAGAGCTGACTCTGCTGGTTCAGCTTACTCAAGAAACAATGGGCTCCCTTGGACACATTTTTTTTCCTAGCCATAATTATTTTTATGCATGCAGAACCAAAAGGCAGAATTACAACTCCAAGGGAAAAAAGAAAATGAAGCTCTAACTTTTAGCTGATATTCCATCAGAATCCCCATATAATAGCATAATTTATATAAACATAACAATACACTGGCTGAATCACAGGAAGTTGTATTCCAGCATCGAGTTTGCTTCTCCCTGCCCATGCACCCATTCACACATAATAAAACAAATGCTCATTGCATTGGCAAAATACCTTGCATGAGAAAAAAACTGTGCTTGGGGAAAAATAAGGGGGGGGTTGCATAAGGACAACATTTGTAGAGGTTGAAGCTTATGCCACTACGGTTGATAAACTCAATCTAGCACAGGGGTGTCAAACTCAATTTCATTGAGGGCCACATCAGCATTGTGGTTGCTCTCGAGGAGGGGGACAGGTGAGTGTGCCTAGGATGGGTGTGGCCTACTGGGTGGGCATGGCCAGCTTGACATCACTCACTTCAGTGGTGCCTGGGCAGGACTGGGGCAGATCTTAGTGTCCGACGGAGGAGGATGGGACCGGGCTGCACGTTGAGACATGGTCCCTCCCACCCTCCCTTCCTTCCTTTATTCTTTCCTCCCTCCCTCCCTCCCTCCCTCCCTCCATTCCTTCCTCCCTCTCTTCCTTCCTTCCTTCCTTCCTTCCTGTTCCTTCCTTCTTCCCTCCCACCCTCCATTCCTTCCTCCCTGTTCCTTCTTTCCTCCCTCCCTTTTTCGCTCTCTCCTCCCACTCTCCCTTCCTTCCTCCATTCCTTCCTTCCTTCCTCTCACCCTCCGTTCCTTTTTCCCTGTTCCTTCCTCTGTTCCTTCCTCCCTCCCTCCCTCCCTCCATTCCTTCCTTCACCTTCTCATCTCTTTCCTTCCCCCACGCTCAGGAAGGGGTGATGGGAGGGGGAGAGATTGTCAGCACTAATATGCTGCTGCCAGCCATTCCTATACCATGTGGGTGGGCAGGGGCAGTCCCATTAAAAGGGATGTCTTGTGGCTGCGAGGCTGGAGTTGCTAGGGTGGGTGGGGTGGGGTTGATCTACAACCTGGTTGCATCCATCAAAGCCAAAACATGCTCAGCCTAAGATCCACTGGAACCAGCAAGGAGCTGCCCCACCACCTCTGTCCTGCCCCCGGGTGTGCGCACAGGAGACAGCCAGTGCTGGCGTCCTGGCTGAAGTCAGCCTGCAGGACAAGACAGCCAGTAGGGATGCCAGACTCCACTTGTGTGTGCATCCAGGGAGCAGGGTGTGGCTTCCCCATGGATTTAACGCTGAGCATGTTCTGGCTTTGATGGATGCAACCAGGTTGTAGATCAGCACCTGGTCAGCCTGGGCTGGGCTGGGCCGTCTACCTTTTGAAAATCTCCACCTCATACCTGGATAGGCAAATAGAGGTGAATGACCACTCATTCAACAACTGTTCAAACTTGCAACACTGCTGAACAAGTGGTCCTTACAGCCAGTCCTCAGAGTCCTCAGCTATGGCAGCTTTAACATGATCACAATCTGGGCAGGTGGAGTCCAGTTTGCAATTACAATGTCACAGTGTTCTGCAGTCACATGGCCACAATTTGTTACCTTCTTTGCCAGCTTCCGATAAACAGAGTCAGTTGGGGACAGGAGGTTGCAAAGGGTAACCATGTGAGTTCCTCACTTAATGGCCCAGAGTGATTTGCTTAATGACAGTAACTGGAAGTGCTATAACTTTGATCACTAAACAGTGCAGTCACATAGCACTATATTTTACGACTGTGTTGCTGAGCAACTCTAATTCCAGTCCCAATTGTCATCATTAAGCATAGGCCACCTGTAATTCATCCTTGTGGCTTCCATGTTGTCAATATAACTTTTTACAGCATGTATTTGCTAACTGTACTCTGCAGTATGTTGACTTCACAGCCAATAAACACAGGCTTATTGTCATAATAGAGTTCAAATTGAGCACATGCTGAATTTCTGATTTAGCCAGACATCCTCCAAAATACTGCATCCTGTTCTGGATATTTAATATTAAGATCATATTCATAAATCTATGTGACTGAGATCAAGTAAATAGCATTTGAAGCACCTTTGATGGTTGTCATTATCAAGTAACTGAAGGACTCTCACACTGAAATTGTTTGATAGTACTTGAAAGAATACACGCTTCTTAGAGAATTAAATTAATGAAGTGAAGCGGTCAAAGTTATCAGAAGCAAAATAAATATTTGCTTATAAGATTGTGTCTCTCAGGCTAAATTACACAATAAGGTCTCGGTGCCCAAGAAGGTAAGCAGTATTCAGAATACACATGCAAATGACATGAAGAAGACTTCATGAGACAAACATATTCCTCCACCTTTAAAAGTGTCTTACTTTTCCCTTCATTTTTTACACGTAGCAAAGCAGGGATGTTGATAACATAGCAGAAACTCTATCCTTTGTATATTTGATGCATGTACATGTACCAAACAGAATGAGGCATCAATTCTTTAATCACCATCTTGAATTTTCTGATCCTCCCCTCACCGATTGAAGGGGAGGGGAAAAGTCACAGGAGAGTCATTGCTCATAGTCATTGGGAGCCAGTTTGGCCTAATGATTTATGAATATTATCTTAACATTAAATATCCAGAACAGAATGCAGAATTTTGGAAGATGCCTGGTTAAATCTGAAGTTCAGCATGTGGTCAGTGTTCAGTTCAAATTCTATATGACAATAAACCTGTGTTTATTGGCTGCCAAGCCAACATACTACAGAATACAGTTAACATATAAATGCTGTAAAAAGCTCCAGGCTAGAAACCAGGAGACTGTGAGTTCTAGTCCCATCTTAAACATGAAAGCCAACTAGGTGACTTTGGGCCAGTCATTGTCTCTCAGCCCAACCCGCTTTACAGGGTCGTTGCTGTGGCAAAAATAGGAGAAGGAAGTGTGTTGGAAATGTTCACTACCTTGAGTTATTTGTAAAATGGATAAAGGAAGGATTAAATAAATGAATTGTCCTCCAGTGATTAAAGGTAGACTTGAACCTGGGCTCAGAAGTGCCACTTCTATTCCTTAAACATTCTGGGTTTTTTCAGTTCAACTAAAAGACTTCATGATCCTTTTCTATCTTCTAGCTTACCAAATTGATGAACTGAATGAACTGGACACAATAATTCATCTGCTTGGGTTTTTTTTCCTTGCAGGATGCATCCCACTATCTTTAACCATAACACACTGCCAGAAGGAAGAATGAGAGTCTCTCTACATTCCAGTAGTAAGCAGTGAGGAAAAATACAGAATGCAACAAAACTCCTTTTAATATCATGCAAAGAGCCCTAACAGAATTTCTCTCTCAAAACTATTGACATTCTTCAAGAGAGATATCCATAGGAAATGAAGTTGCATGGCTGAAATCCAAACTGTTGCTTCTTTATCCTATTAGATGCTACAAAGAACAGCAGGAACGATTTAGTAGCAAGAATCCACTGGATCCCTTGCTTAGGCCAGTGAGAAAAACAGATAGTCCAGTTAATATGGGATTAAAGAAGAGATTTCAGATTAGGAGAATAAAGGAAGTCCTCAGATCAAAGGGGGTACAGGTAGGGAATTTAATGTACCCACTGTATGCACAAGAGGCCTTATGCACTAATATATTGTCAGGTACAAAGAATCAGGACCACGCGTTAAGTTCCGATTTTTTATTGCTCATACCTATACACAAGAATCTAGCCAACCAAACGGTCAGCACTAAATTGGCTCTAAATGGGAGTTAGTGGAATTCAAGAGGGATTGGACTTAGATTGCTTGTGGGAACATACTGACTCCAGACTGATTCCTCTTTTGACTCCACCCCCCAGGCTCTGCCTGTCCTTCTCCTATGCATATTTAGTTTCACAACCTTACAATCATAAATGCAGTAATGCTCATTTAAATGCATCCTCTCCCCCCCCTCCTGTTTTGTAAAAAATCTAGATGGCAGCACAGACTTAGATGATGACATCTTTGGTAACCCTAATAAAAAGTAATCCTAGTAGAAAGACTGTGCAATAATGCACAGGATAGCTTTCCTGTCTGGTCAACATCTTGTGTACATCTGCTGGGAGTTTCCCATTCAAACATCGCCCAAATGTAATCCTACCTGATTTTTGTTTTGTGCTTTTTTCCAAGTAAGAAAAGCTGACTAAGTGGGATTACCTGTTCTAGTCAGCAAGGCAGGGAGAAGGGGTTATGTAATCCCATGTGAAGAGTTCAATCAAAATTATCCTAATGTCAGGTGCAAGAAAGCAGAAATGACCCAAGGAGTTTATCCGAGTAGTATATTTATTCCCTCTGGGATATTGACAGGAATCTGACCAGACTAATGCACTCGCTACAGAACTACCACATAAACACTGCAAAGTTTAGGGAGAATCTCCTTTCAGCAGCTTCCTCTTTATCAGTGATTCAAAGCTGTTGTTGTGATTCAGGGTCAGCCTGTGGGTTCGGCAGTTGGGTCGGACGACTCAGAGGAGGAGGAGGAGGGGGGTGTTGAAGAACTTGCTGAGGGGATTGGACAGCTTGATGAGAGCCCCCAGCCAGGCCCCTCTCATCTGGTCACGACGCAGACCCAGCTGTGTGAGCCTGACAGCGTGGATGAAGATGACCCACAGCTGGCCCTGTTCAAGGACGCCCGACGCAGGATGCAGTCAGTCAGGAGTAAACAGAGGAAGGCAATGGGGCACCTCGGAAGGAGGCACAGAGAGGCCATGCCCTGAACTGTATTTAAGGGGAATGTGTGGGAGGGCTGGTTTGCTGAAGGCAACCGCTTGGAAAGTTCCTGTTTCATAGCTCCTGTTTCATGGTTGGTGTCTTGTCTTGCTCTGTTTTATGTGAATAAATTTGGCAGGCTTTATTCCAGCCTCTTGCCGTTTGTAAAGGGGTTGTCCCTGCTTTTGCTGCAGGTCCGGTAGCAGGCTGGTACAGAACAGCTGGTCCACTTTCCACTTCTCATGTAATTCTGCTCTCGATTGCGCCACACCTATGCTTATTAAAAAGAAAGTAAGGACACAATTGCTATCTTAGTTTTAAACATTATCAGATATGGTTTGCTCTCTTGCCAGATGAAAGCTCTGTTTCAACAATAGAAGTATCCTCTCTATCTTTATCTCTTTCTCATCTCTATCTCTGTCTCTACAGTATAAAATTTCATGTTCCATAGTCTTGAAAAGTCCAAGAAACATTGGTTTGGGTAAATTTTGAATATGATGTTTTTATTCTTATAATAATGAAGTTATTTTGCAGACATGATTGCTCCTACGGCTAAAAACAAAAAACAAAACCATGTTGCCTTTTTGTTTCATTTGCTTTATTTTTGTTTTAATGAATGTTTTTTTTAAAAAAAAAATCAAAAGGCTTTTTTTCTTTCTAATAGAAAAGGAAAATCAACAGAGTGGGTTAGAGATTCTAATCTTATTAACACTATTGTTCTTACTAGTTTCAGCAATTCATACAAATCATTTAAGCAAGAGATCTGATCTTTTTTTTCTTTTTTTTTGAATTGGATAAAGAGACAAAATAGTGGCTTAGCTGCATTGTTTGATTCATTAATTTCTCTGACAGTGTTTCAAAAGTACTCTTAATTGTATGCAATTTTGTATCTAAGAAAGCCAGGCTGATTTTGATCAGGCCCATTGTGGATGATAAATTTGAAAACACCTAAAGAGAGAAAATTAATGAACATTTTTTGTTTTTACAAAAGTACATTTAATTGCCAAGTATGATTAATAAAGGATTATATGCTGAAAGGCCATGAGAGCTAAGCCTTAGCACAACATGACACTGAATTAATGCAAATCGATAAGACACAAAAGTAGACAAAACACTTTCTCCCCCCCCCAGCGAACCACTAGCAATTTTTAGATGACATTTACATAAAATCGGTATTCTTTTGAATAACTGTACAAGAATAGAAAAATAATTGAACTTAAAAATCAATGCTAGCAATATCAAAGTAGGCTAAGGTTAGGTACCTCTGAACTCTTCTCTGTAGTCACATTAAGACACATCCCACAACAATTATAGTCTACGCTATTTTGTCAGCATGATTCTAATGTTGATTTGAGTTGAGTTGATTTGGGTTTCCAGATGAGCTAGAAAGAAAAACAGCCTGTCCCAGGATTTTTGTTTTTTGTTCTTACCTATTATGTAAATATTGAACATTAACAAATGTAAGTGCAGAGATGTAGGCAAAAAACAAGTCCAGAAAGAAAATCACTAAAGCTTGCAGCTATAGTTATCAAGCCAGAGTTACCATCAGCTTGCTCCCTCCCCTCCCCTCTCCTTGGTTAGAAAGTTTGAAATGTCAAAACATTTGCAAACACAGGACAGCTCTGTTCTAGCCCTACTTTCACATGATAGAGTAAAAAAGATGGTCAGATTAGTCATATAATCCTAGTTTAAAAAATTGCACATAGATCTTAAAACAGAATCAGTAGATAAGGACAAGATCAAGGTCCGTCAGTAAAAGAGTTCCAGTATCCATAAGCAAAGAAGTGTCAACTTATCAAGCTTTAGCAAAGGTCAGGTTATCAAAATATGGTAAAAAGGAATGAGTTCAAAGCACACAAAAAACTGTATATCAGGTTGTCAGAGACACTGATTTGTTCTGATTGCACTTGAACAGAGATTTTTATTCCTACCCTGGTACAGTTGACACTGTTAAGTCTGATTAGAATTTCTGAGGTACTTTGAACTAATCAGAAGGTGTCCATTACAGAATAACAGAGTAGAAAGGTACCTTGGAGGTCATCTAGTCCAACCCCCTGCTCAGGCAGGAAACCCTATTCCATTTCCAAATGGCTGACCAGTCTCTTCTTAAAAACTTCCAGTGTTGGAGCATTCACCGCTTCTGGAGGCAGGTTGTTCCACTGATTAATTGTTCTAACTGTCAGGAAATTTCTGCTTAGATCTAGGTTGCTTCTCTCCTTGATTATTTTCCATTTATTGATTCTTGTCCTGCCCTCAGGAGCTTTGGAGAATAGGTTGACCCCCTCTATTTTGTGGCAGCCGAGATATTGGAACACGGCTATCACATCACCCCTAGCCCTTCTTTTTGTTAAACTAGACATACCCAATCCTTATAACCGTTCTTCATATGTTTTAGCCTCCAGTCCCCTAATCATCTTTGTTGCTCTTCTCTGTACTCTTCCTAGAGTCTCAACATCTTTTTTACATCGTGGTGACCAAAACTGGATGCAGTATTCCAAGTGTGGTCTTACCAAGGCATTGTAAAGTGGTATTAACACTTCACGTGATCTTGATTTTATCCCTCTATTAATGCAGCCTAGGACTATGTTGTTTTTTGGCAGCTGTAGCACACTGCTGGCTCATATTTAAGTGATTGTCCACTAGGACAGGGCTTTTCAACCAGTGGTATGGGTACCACCTGTGGTACATTAGCACCTGGCAGTATGTACACGACCATCCTAGAAAAGTGGTAGCGGGGGGGGGGAATGAGCTGAACCAGTGGCAGCATCGCACAAACCTGAGCGATAGATGGCTGGAGCTGCAGGGCTATCAGGGCTCAGTGGAAGCGCCAGGATCAGCGCCAGGTTCCAGCTGGAGCTTGGCGCTGTTCCTGGCGCTTCTGAGCCCAGAAGAAGCGCCGATCAGATGGAATGTTGCAGCATCTCCAGGGTCTTGTGATTTACATTCAGATGCTTGGCAACTGATTCATGTTTATGACAGTCACAGGGTTCCAGGGTCATGTGAAGTGACCAAAACCTGCTGCAACCACCTAGCAGACAGGGGGGATAAAAACCAAACACCCCCACCCCACCCTTGCTGCCAATCGTCAACAGAAATGCTCACAACAATGAAAACCTCGGACAGGAGGAAAAGCACCACCGGGTGTGCAGGCAGGTGTCTTGCTCGGCTGTGGCTTGTGGGGCAGTTTTTTCAGTGCCACTGTAACTTCGAACAGTCACTAAGCGAACTGTTGTAAGTCGAAGACTACCTGTACTTCATCACTTTTTTCCTTTTTTTTTTTTTGGTCATCAAGTTTTGGACACCTTGCTAGGCGACTGGTGGTACTCGGATGTTGCCATATCCTAAAAGTGGTACAATGGGTGAAAAGGTTGAAAAGCCCTGCACTAGGACCTAAAGATCCCTCTTGTGTTCCTCCAACAATCTAGATCTTCAACATCTTTCTACATTTGGTTCTTTTCTCAGTGTAGGACTCATGTGTGAACATGGGAGCCATATTGTTGGATCATAATCACAGTCAAGAATAACAACACCAAAGAACCAAGTCTCAGTTACTTGAAATCAGAATCACTAGGAACTTTGTTCATAGAGTTCCTCCTCCTCTTCCAATGGTGGTTCCTTCTGAAAAGTCTATGACTCAATCCAGGCATTTTGCTTGGGAAAACATGGAGAATTCACAGGGAAGAAAGCTGAATCTGGCTTCTCTCACATAAAAAATTTCCCATGGCTCTTATAAACCACATAAACCACAATTTCCCCAAGTCTGTCTTAATAGGATTTTAAAAAGCTAAAACTGATGATGATGATGATGATGATGATGATGATGATGATGATGATGATGATGATGATGATGATGATGTGTTTGTATGTCCTTTTACACCAGGGCTTTTTTTCTCATAGAAGGCTCAGAACGGAGTTCCGGCACCTTTTTTGGATGGAACCTTGTAGGGTAGGCAAGGCGGGTTGTATGACGTGTGTGAGTTCCGGCACCTTTTTCTTTTACAAAAAAAGCACTGTTTTACACTATAAGGTGAACAAAAAACTAGGGAACAAGACACACCTTGTATACATTTTGGCAATAAAAGGGACAAAAAGATATCAAAAGGAAGAGAAAAGGCACTAGATATGAACCCAAACAACAATTCATCTGAGGAAGCCCTTTGATCTCCTGTTCCTCCTTCTCTAGGCTAACTCAGAACCAAGCCAAAATCATAGATTTCAGCATTTAGTCACAGAAGTAGGGAGACTCCATTTGTTTATATTACTATCAGCAGCAGCCTTATATCTGTAGTAGGTAGTCCTCGACTTACAACCACAACTGAGCCAAAAACTTATGTTGCTAAGTGAAATATTAGTGAAAAGAGTTTTGTCCCATTTTATGACCTTTCTTGCAACAGTTCAGTGATTCAATGCGGTTACGTTAGTAGAATGGTTGTTAAGTAAATCTGGCTTCCCCATTGACTTTGCCTGTCAGAAGGTCGTAAAAGGTGATCACATGATGCCGGGGCACTGCAAAGGTCATAAATATGAATAGTTTCCAAGTGTCTGAATTTTGATCACAAGACCCTGGGGATGCAGCAATGGTTGTAAGTGTGAAAAATGATCGTAAGTCATTTTTTTCCCCAAGAATGTTGTAACTTTGAACTGTCACTAAATGAACCGTTGTAAGTTGAGGGCTACTACTGTATTTGATCTGTCTTTAATGTTGAAATCATGCATATACTTTTATGAAGGCAGGAAAAACATTAAAGAAACCCAAACCCATTAGGTTTGGCATTACTACTGCAATTTCTTCATTGTACGAAATGGATGTGTGTGTTTATGTGTGCATGTGTGTTTCTCAGTTACTATAAAGCCCTTCTCCACATACCTTTGTTGTTTTCTTTTATCATGTTTATGCATTTAGAGCAGGGGTGTCAAACTCAATTTCATTGAGGGCCGCATCAGCATTGCGGTTACCCTCAGGGGGCCGGGTGGGCGTGGCCAGGGTGGGTGTGGCTAGAGTGCATATGGCCTACTGGGTGGGCGTGGCCAGGTCTGCATCGTTCGCATCAAGGGTGCCTATGGGGGCCTGGGCAGGAGTGGGACAGATCTGAGGGTCTCTGGCAGGAGGAGGGTCTCTGGGCCAGGGCCAAGGCAGTGGGGGCCGTTCCCTCACTGTTTCCAGAATGGCTTCACGGGCCACATGAAACCACTTCGCGGGCCGGATCCGGCCCCCGGGCCTTGTGTTTGACATGTCTGATTTAGAGTAATGTGGGTTAAAATGGATTAAAAACTTGGAAGGGCTCAAATGTCCACATAATCTTTTTTCCCCCGTTTCTTTGCAATAAATCTTTGAATCTCTCTCTCTGCTCCACCTCTCCTCACCCTACTCCATGCTCCTGCACACACAGACACACCTTTGTCCTAGTAAAAAGGTATATTAATCACCACAATGGAAGAATAGATGGAAAAACTAATGGAGCTTGCAGAGATGGCCAAATAAACTGCTTTAATCAAAGAAAAGAATACTTCTAGTTTAGTTTCAGTTTGGAAACTGCTTCTAGACTTTGTTCTTGATACAGAAAACAATAAAAGTTTAACTTTTGAATTTGCTTGTAAGTCTGTTACTGTAGAAACGGTTAGCATAACTAAGGATGTAAATGTACCTTACTATTTTTATTCTTCTGCACTTTAAACAGGTTTTAAGTTAACTCCATTTTTTTTCTTTTTCCCTTTTCCACACATTTTTATTTCACCCTTTTCCCTCTCCCATTTTACTACTAGTGTTATTTTTAAGTTGTATTTTATATTATGAAATTTAATTAAAACTGTATATGTTTTTGAAAGAAATAGCCGGAGGGAAGTGTAACTTTATAAAAAAAGACTACAGGCATAATATTTTATCTTCTGCTTATATCACATTTCCATTCAGGTGTTATTTTTTTTCTCTCTCTCTCTTAAAATGCTTGCTTGGATATTATTGCCCCAGCAGATGGAGCTGTGGTTTTAGTTTCTGTCATGAAAATCAAAATAGGGCATTATTTTTATTTGGAATTTAACATGAGAATGCAACTTTAGCAAATACACTTTGTAGGTAGGCTAAAACCCACAACATATACAATATTCTTCCCTCCTCTTCTTTTTTCCCTATGACAATAGCCCTGTCAGGAGAGATGGGCTGAGAGTAATTGGCCCCAAATCACGCAGGATTAAACTAAAACTCACAGTTTCCTGGTTTCAAGGCCAGCACCTTAATCCTAGAGCAGGGATAGGCAACCTTGGCTTTTATGATTCGTGGACTTCAACTCCCAGAATTCCTGAGCCAGCATGGCTCAGCTTGGAAACCTTTTCCTTTCCCCTCAGCATGGCTGGCTCAGGAATTCTGGGATTTGAAGTCCACGAGTCATAAAAGAGCCAAGTTTGCCTACCCCTGTCCTAGAGCAAACTGGCTCTATTGTTGAATATTGAATATAGAATGTCAAACTTTTAGAGATCCACTTGGATATCATTCAAAAATACTTATATATCACTGTAGTGAACTATTCATTTATTTGTTTATTTATAAAATTTATTGGCCAGCCATCTTACCTCAGGTTTAACTCTAACCCTCTCTATATGTATACATATATACGTATACACATAAACATATACGTATGTGTATGTATATGCATATACACACACACACAAATAAATACCAACCGCTAAAATCCAACTACAGATGGGCAGGAGGGGGGAGGCAGGATCTATTATTACTTGATCAACCACCTCCAATGGGATGCTCTCCCATTGAGGCCCCAGGCTGACTGGCAGAGCCAGGTCTTTAAGCCCTTATAAAAGGTCAGGAGGGTTGGGGTCAACCTCACATGGGGGGGCAAGATGTTCCTCCTCCTGGACCCCACCAGCCAGAATAACTGGGCCATCAGAGTGCTCAGCATGCCTCCTCTGCTGGCACAAGTGGGACGGGCCAATCCCGGCAGAGGAGACAGTCCTTAAGCAGTCTGGACCCATACCATGAAAGGCTTTTAGTGGGTACCACAAAAGGAGGATTTTCACTGATAAATTTCTCTTTTAATTGAACATAGGAACCTGTAGCTTGTTCACACTATAACGGATTAACAACTCAGAAAATTCTGATTTCATAAGCTGAAGTTTTTAACCAATCAGATAAGCAAGTAGCCGCATTATGACATGCAGGGAAAAATACAGTAAATGAGGCTAAGCATTTAGCTTGCATGTTTTTCTAACGAGAAACTTCTAATGTGACTTGAAATTTATATATCTAAGTAATCTTAGTGCCCAGGATATTGTTGAGTCAATATATACAAAGTTGCAGTCTTGAAATGTAATCATTCTTAAATATAAGTGCTAACATTTGTTGTTGTTATTACTGTTGTTAGCAGTTCCATCACACTTTAGACTGCCAAAGTCCCTTCAAAACTGCTGCGGTTTCTAAGACGACCTAAGATAGTCTTGACCAACTGTCTGTTTCAGTTGGAAGAAAGCTAATATATCAATCTGACAAATTAGAATCGGAGTATTAAAAGTGGCCATTATATAATTCACCTTTGCTGAACTCTGCTAGCGAGCAGCGCCCCTAATATTAGAGTCATTGACGTGTGCAGAATGAATTCAGATCCCGAACTGCAAAAGCTACAACAACCGCAGTTCTCAGATTAAAGAAGTGCAATTGCCTTTCTTTCTTTTCCTCCTTGACCACCTCCACGCCTCTCTTCACCCTCATTCCTTCATCACCAGAGCATCCTTCAGGGTTTGTGAACATCAGACCCTGAAAGTCATTCAGCTTGATTCATCCTTCTCCACCGTAAAGCAATTTGCAATCAAATTCTGAAGAACATGAAATATGGAAGTATTAATTCTAAACCACTGGAATCTTGGGAGTACCTACATCCAAATGCAAGGGCAGGTGTTGAGCGCACACCGTTCGCAGCGCACAGTCAGGTGCCAAGATTCCTTTTTATTCGAGGTTTGGGTTTTTTTCAGCTGAATTTAATTTTCTTTTAACTGCCAGCATTTAAACCAGTTTCAATCGCTGCGTGCAGTTCTGTTATGATTTTATTTCATCCTTTCGTATTTCTATGCAGGAACACATTCTCATAAACATCCCCCCAATGAGATTCTTCTCTGCAGTCATTCAAAAGGAATTCAGGACGTTCATCAAAGTTAACCAGATCTGGGCTGCAAATGTCTCGGTGAACATTATTAGATGGCAACAAAGAGAAATGGTTAACCTTGTGCTGTTACATAGCGGTCATTTGGATATTTACACTCCAGATCTGGTTGTCCTAATGTTGATGGCCACCCTTATCCCAGGAGAGGAGGAGAGAATTCAGACTTCCAAGATGCTGTAACCATATAATAAAAAAGTATTAGTATTAAGCACCAGGGAAACCAGAAGATCCAGGCAGTTCAAATGGTTATAAAGATGTTTTACAAGCTTAAGCTGTCTACAAAAATCTGAGCTACTAAGGGTCAAAGCAATTTGGTGGTAGACAAGAGTCAAAAGGAATTCAAGGTGGACTGGACTAGCTCTCTTGTGGGCATGAAGGGACTCGTGACTGATGACACATTTGACCCCTCCCTTGGGCTCAGCCTGGTCATCTCCTTCAATTAGGATCCATAACCAGTTTTTTTTAGTCTTGTAATCTGATCTACCTTGAAGGGCTGATTGTAACTGGCTCGAGGACAGTAATTTGCAAACAATAAGTTTAGCCCAACTGGCCTTCTAAAATGTGACGTCCACCAGATGAGTTACACCATAGCTCCAATATTCAGACAACATAGTCAATAAACCTGGATTTTTTTTACCCTACCCCCATACAGGGAAGGCTTGTCTTGAAGAAGGGGGACAGTAATGAAGAGTACTGTTGAGTTCGGTACTAAGTTCAGATGATCATTCTAAACTTCATGAATCTTACTTCTGCTTTATTTCTCTCGTCCTTAGCACCTGTGTTATCTACAATGAGAAAGCTCAATATGGAACAACCTAATCAAGAATAGGCTGCCTAGAAGATCACCGACTTGAGAAACACACCTACAAATGTACAAATGCATGTAGGCAGAATAGAATAGAGCTGGAAGGGACCTTGGACGTCTTCTAGTCCAGCTCCCCGCTTAAGCAGGAGAACCTATACCATCTCAGACAAGTGACTGTCTAGCCTCTTCATAAAAACCTCCAGTGATGGAGCACCCACGATTTCTGAAGGCAAGCTGTTCCACTGGTTAATTGTCCTCATCTCACTGTTAGGAAGTTTCTCCTTAATTCCAGGTTGCTTCTCTCTTTGGTCAGTTTCCAACCATTGTTTCTTGTCCTTCCCCCTGGTGCTCTGGTAAACAATGTGACTCCCTCTTCCTTGTGACAGCCCCTCAAATACTGGAATACTGCTATCATGTCTCCCCTATTTTTTCTTTTCTTTAGACTAGCCAAGCCCAAGTCCTGCAGCTGTTCTTCATATGTTTTAGTCTCCAGGCCTTTGATCATCTTAGTTGCTCTTCTCTGAATGTTTTCCAAACTCTCAACATCTTTTTTTGTGATATGGTGACCAAAATTGGCTGCAGTATTCCAGGTGTTGTCTTACAAGGGTTTTAGATCAGGGGTCCCCAATTCCCAGGCCAGGCACACTTCCAGAACTTGAGCTTTTTAGAACTGGGCTGGGGAAGTGGCAGGCAAGCATGCATATGTGCACATCCCCACTTGTATGACCTCTATTTGCATGAATAGCAGGCACATGTGCCCTCTGCTCACACAAATGGAGTTGGGTATGCACACATGCATTTGCTTACCACTCACACTAAACAATCCTCTTCTCCCCCTAGCTCAGACATGTCAAGCACATGACCCGGGGGCCAGATCCGGCCCGCGAAGTGGTTTCATGTGGCCCACGAAGCCATCCTGGAAAAAGTGAGGGAACAGCCTCCACTGCCTTGGCCCTGGCCCAGAGACCCTCCTTCTGCCAGAGACCCTCAGATCTGTCCCACTCCTGCCCAGGCCCCCAGAGGCACCCTCTATGCGAACGATGTAGAGCTGGCCATGCCCACCCAGTAGGCCAAACCCACCCAGGCCACACCCACCCAGCCCCTTGAGGGCAACCGCAATGCTGATGCGTCCCTCAATGAAATTGAGTTTGACACCCCTGCCCTAGCTGGTCCGCAAAGCCAGAAAGGTTAGGGAACTTCAGCCTAGATTACAATTTCAAGGAACAATGAACTTTGAAAACTATAATGAGCAGGTGCCATGCACTCAGAGAAAGCTCTAGAAGCCAGACCAAATGGTAAAATGCAAACCTGATGTATGAAGCCTCCTAAGTCACCATAACCTTGGCTGACAAATCAAGCCACCCAGATTCTTTGGATATAAGATGGGTGGCAAATGAATTTTATAAATAAATAAAAGTTCAGTTTAGCAAACTTATGTTTTCTGAGCCTCAAAATTCTGGATTATGGAACAGCTAATATCCAGCAACTGAAATCAAAACAGGATAACTTCTCCTTTAAGAAATTATGATATTTCAGCAAATATGCTTGATAACTGAAAATGAGAAAGAAACCTGTCCCTGAAAAATATAAGTTATAGTAAATGGCCCTTATTATTTTTAATGCAGAACATGTGGCCAGGAGTAAGAACATGATTAAGGTAGACCAAAACTAACACATCTGCCCTTCCTGGCCTGTTTAAGGCAAGAAGCTATACCTAATTTTATCAAAACTAGGAAAAGGGAAATCAGAACAGAGAAAAGAGATTATTTTGCACTAACTGATAGACAAAATCTTCCACATTGTTGGGTTTCTAGACCAAGAGAATGATATTTGCAATCCTTGCAGTCTAAATGACAAGAATTTTGTAAACTAGGTTTGAGAAGAGGTTGCATTTTATAACTTTGTTAAGAGCACCAGAAGCTTAACTCATGAACTTTATTTCTATTTTAAAACAAGAAAAAACAAACAAACAAACAACACAGTTGGAATTTGAACACCGTCATTCATTACTTCTGATTTGCTACAGAAATTATAGCAGTTGAATACTCAGGCTTAGGAAACTAGTGTTGTGATTCAGGGTCAGCCTGTGGGTTCGGCAGTTGGGTCGGACGACTCAGAGGAGGAGGATGAGGGGGGTGTTGAAGAGCTTGCTGAGGGGGTTGGACAGCTTGATGAGAGCCCTCAGCCAGGCCCCTCTCACCTGGTCATGATGCAGACCCAGCTGTGTGAGCCTGACAGCGTGGATGAAGATGACCCACAGCTGGCCCTGTTCAAGGACGCCCGACGCAGGAGGCACTCAATCAGGAGTAAACAGAGGAAGGCAATGGGGCTCCTCGGAAGGAGGCAGAGAGAAGCCACGCCCTGAACTGTATTTAAGGGGGAATGTGTGGGAGGGTTGGTTTGCTGAAGGCAACCGCTTGAAAAGCTCCTGTTTCTTGGTTCGTGTCTTGTTCTGTTTGTTTTTATAGCAATAAATTTGGCAGGCGTAATTCCAGCCTCTTGCCTTCTTGTAAAAGGGGTTGTCCCTGCCTTTTCTGCAGGGCCGGTAGCAGGCTGGTACAGAACAACTATATGCAATGTACTATGGTGTAAGTACATAAAATATTGCCCAGGTTTGCATAGTTATTTGAAGTACAGCAAAATCCATTTCCGGCACACAAAAATACAGAGGACTTTATAGGAATTACAAAAAGGGAGGGGAAAAAGCACCAGTTATATCATCAATGTTTAATGAATTATTCCCACTGCGCTGGATGCTCTGTATATAGCGCATCTCAAACTTGGTTTGAGCAAGACTTTTTACAGCTAAATGGATTAAGACAGCCACTTCAATTCTTCCTTATGTAACAGTATCACATAAAGAAGATCCGCTTCTCCTGAGATTGCATTTTAAATGTATTAGCCTTCAAACAAACTCAATTTAATTCAACAATATTGTTTTTTTTTTAAAAAAATGTAAGCTAATTGTTCCATGTCCTTATTAATCTACTATAAAGCAGATTTGTTTCTCCTAGCAAAAGCATTCATCAGGAGAAATTGCACTTTTGACACAATATATCTATGGTAAAACAGAAGAAAAAATGCTGCTGCAATTCAAAACGTAAGATAAACCCATTTCCTCTTATGATCTATTCAAAACAGAATTAAACCTGAACTAGATTCATTAGATCTGTTTCGTTTCTTCTTTTCCCTCAGAAACACAAATGGAAGAGTATTCCAGATGAAAATTCTCAGAACTATTTTTCTCTGTGTTCCCACACATTTCCTGCTTTGTATACAATAAGCAAAACAGGTTGCAAAGAAAATATTGACTTTTCTTTTTTCCAATGCCCTTGAGCAATGATCCAATGTCTTAGACAAACATAATAATGATAACTTTAAAACCAATTTTTGATTCATGCAACTCTTGCACAAGCAAAATGAGACCAGGACATCAGTAAAAGGGATCAAAATTGTAGTGAGTGAAACAAGGACGTGATGTGTGAGTTTTCCCTGAATGAATAAATATATATGAAACTGTGTGGTTAAATTAAGCCTCCAGTCATGCAATCAATTCTTGAAAGAAGTATTCCCATGTGTCCAGGAAAATATTTAAAAGGCAGTTTAATTATCACATTTTTTCACTGCATTTAAAAGCCCAATCATTTTAACATCATTCCACTGTAACACCATACCTTTACAAGTAATAACGTAAATACACCCCAATAAATCATTGGGAAAATCGGACATTTTAGCTGATCAGCAAGATAAGTTATATTACCTTCAAATCAGGCTTTGTGGGGAAAGAAAGCGTAGCATTTACAAAAGGATGGGAGGCCTTTTGCATATATACGTATTGTCCATCCATCCATCCACCATCCATCCATCTTCTATGTATCTATGTATCTATGTATCTATCTATCTATCTATCTATCTGTCTGTCTGTCTGTCTGTCTGTCTGTCTGTCTGTCTGTCTGTCTGTCTATCTATCTATCTATCTATCTATCTATCTATCATCTATGTATCTATCATCTATCATCTATCTGTCTATCATCTACCTATGTATCTATCATTTATGTATCTATCATCTATCTATCATCTATCATTTATCTATCTATCATCTATCATTTATCTATCTATCATCTATCTATCTGTCATCTATCTATCATCTATCATCTATCTATCATCTATCATCTGTCTATCTATCAATCATCTAATCTATCATCAATCTATATCTATATACCTATCTATATCTTGGTACCTTCAGGAAGTTAACAGTGAGACAGTACAAACTACAGATAGTTCTCGACTTACAACCACAACTGAGCCCAAAATTTCTGTTGCTAAGCAAGACAGTTTTGCCCCATTTTGCAATCTTTCATGTCACAGTTGTTAACTGAGTCAACTGAAGTTGTTAAGTTCGTAACACATTGTTAAGTGAATCTGGCTTCCCCACTGACTTTGCTTGTCATAAAGTTACAAAAGGTGATCACATGACCCTGACACACTCCAACCATCATAACTGTGAGCCAACTGTGAAGCATCCAAATTTTGACCATGTGAAGCTGCAATGGTCATAAGTGGAAAAATGGCCATAGGTCATTTTTCTCAGTGTGGTTGTAACTTTGAACAGTCACTAAACAAAAGGTTGTATTCTGCAGATACAGAAATAGGTCAACTATCCATCTAGATTTCTGCAATTCTGTTAACTTCTTCCAATCTTTCACTTGGATAATCCATTTGCTCCCCAACCATGAACTAATATTAGAACTATTTCACAGACAGCCTTCTTAATATTAAGATGAAATTTAGAATGATTTTATTATTCAACTTGGACATTTTTTACAGTTATTCAAATGTACTGTTAAAAAGAAGAAAAACAGAACACTATGTATTGGGTTTTTTTTAAAAAAAATAAGATATTCAGCATTGTACTTATGATTTCCAAACAAGCAAATGCACCCACAAACACAGAGACAAAACTTAAGCAGCAAGAACAAATGAATGCATTATTTTCTTCAATTTATGCACCAATCTAATTGCGATGCAAATGCAATTAAGGAGATCTAAGAAATGCAAAACTAACATAGCATATGGTTCTCAGTTTCCAAAAATCAGAGACATAAAAGAAGATTTCACAGTTTGTCTACGAACATGGAATCCTGATTAAAAGGTTGCTGAATTATGTAGATTCCTACATCTTTTTAGCAGGGTGTTTTTTATTTCTGCCAGAAATTGTTGCTGTGAAAAACATAGGTAAGGAAAATCTACACAGGTCTTGATAACTTAAATTAGGGTTTTCCAATCCTACTGTGAAATCATTTGCAGGCAGTAATTATATTCAAATGTAATCATTAGGAAAGATAGTAATGCCACTCAAATTCACCCATCCCCTCCCTGTTAATAAAGATACAGAGGTAGAATTGTTCGAACAAAAAGACTAAAGCAATTTGGGCAGTGGTGCGCTGGCTACTGTTCCAAAAGTGAATAATCCCACAAGAGACTCTTACTAGCTAAGGGATGTAAGGGATGAGGCAAGACCTTTAGAACAATTTTGAAAGAAGACGGTGTATGTGCCAAATGAAGTTGTGCTAATTAAGCTAGTGGTAATTGAGGATGAAATTGAATTTATTATACACTCAAGGTCAGATAATATAAATGTTTCTTCTGATAAAAGGAATTCCATGGTTGTCTCATCTTCGGGAATTATATTTTACATTCAGATGTTCAGTCCAGGGATAGGCAGTTTGATTCAAGGCAGACATCTGAGCCTCCAGCAACACAGATGCAAAATGGCAAAAAAAAATGGTGGGAATATCAGTCCAAAACACCAGGAATACATACACACACAAAATGGCAAAAACTGTGGCAATACCAGTCCAAAATGTATGCACAGGCTAGACGTTAATTTGAATGAAACAGCAAAAATGAAGTTGTGACATATGCATTTGATGATTACACAAAATGACAGATAACAGGAAAAATGAAAGGTATGCTATAATTTAGAGTTAAAATAAATTTAAAATCATATCTGTCGTAAATGGCAGCTAGAAGTGGTTTTGTTCTATTTCTCTTTCAGCAGTTTTGACTTTGTTTTCTTTTTCATTGTTTTCTTTTTTTGTTCCTTCTACTTTAATTATTCATTTTTGGTCAGTTTTTAATATCCTTATCTGAAAAATTTAATAAAGTTATCAAAATATATGCAGGGGTCCAAGCTGCTTATCCCTGCATGGGTCCTTCCCAATCTAAAGATTCCTGCTTGAAGCATTACAATTAAAAGGACACATACAGTACAGAAGTTAGCAAAGATGGAAATTGTTAAGAGAGAATGTGTTAAAACTGAAGTAAAGGTTTAGAATGGTTGAAAGTGGATTCCATTTTGCTCTGGTCATGGGTTCCTTAATTTTAAAGAAATGAAAAGCCATTTATATACAACAATCCAAAACAACTGATGGATGAAAAATGCATTTTGTTGCTGTGCTTGCAGGGTGCAAGTAGAAAGCTATGCTAACTTTAAAACAGCAAGTCTGCACTCTCTTCCACCTTTCCCCCCTCTTCTATATGAAGACAAAGCACTGACTTTGTCTTTTTATCACTTCAAGAATAGGATCGACCTTTTATATGGTCCAATGGGTTGCATGGTCTGGCAGTCATCTGTTTTGACTCAGTTCTTCAGCTTCGATGCTATGTAGCAAGATGCCTTGCAAAACCAATTTTTCCTTCTCTGCCTTCTCGCTTTCTCTTTACTAAAATATAGATGGGTATATATATTGCTGTTTCCAACCAATAAATCGTATTGGTTGGAAGCATGCAGGAGAGGCTTTCATCCTGCAGTGGATCGACAATGGCTAAAATGATATATTGATGTGTTTTTCCACTACAAACACCGCCAAAACCAGCTACACATATGCAGTGGTGGGATTTAAATATGTGAACAACCGGTTCTCTATGTGGATGCCACTTCCGGAAGTCCATTCTGGGCCTGGACAACAAAAAATTAGCTACCGGTTCTGCTGAAGTGGTGCGAACCGGCTGAATCCCACTGCTGCACATATGCCTCTTTTTTGCACTAGCCAGACTTGTAAAAAAAAAAGTCGTTGATCAAGAAGAAACTAATTTCAGCTAATGGCTTGCTGTCCCCTTCTACATCCCCGGTCCATGGACTGGCACCAGTCCGCAGCATGCCAGAGACCAGGCCATGCAAACAAGCAAAGCCCCATCCACGGGATACTATTTGCTAATAGTAAAATTCCTGGCCAGACACATTTCCATCTGAAACCACTTTCTTCATTAGCCTGGTTATAAATCTCAAAGAAAGCCATCATTCCTTTCTTCAATGCCAGAATGCATCCATCGTCATAAGTGTATTACTCTAAATTTTAATATCCACCAGGCATCAACCAGGCAAGACAGGGAAGGTATGCTGATAATGGCATTCATGAAAAAACCAGGTAGCTGAGCCACAAAATTTGCAGACCATACATGAATAAACTCCAGCTATGCCACCTTTCATGGAGGGACGCGGTGGGTTAGGACGCTGAGCCTGTCGATCAGAAGGTCGGCAGTTTGGCAGGTCGAATCCCGAGTGCCACGTAGCAGAGTGAGTGCCTGTTACTCGTCCCAGCTCCTGCCAACCTAGCAGTTCGAAAGCACGTAAAAATGCAAGTAGAAAAATAGGGTCCACTACGGTGGGAAGGTAACAGCGTTCCATGCGCCTTTGGCGTCTAGTCATGCTGGCCACATGACCACAGAGACGTCCTCGGACAAGCGCTGGTTCTTCAGCTTTGAAACGGAGATGAGCACCGGCCCCTAGAGTCAGAAACGACTAGCACACATGTGCGGGGGAACCTTTACCTTTATACCACCTTTCACTATAGATGCCTACAGAAAAGTCCTCAGTATTGGGTGTCACTCTTCCTTACTGCTGATATAAAAGTCCTTGCTGTGGCCTAAAGGAAGAAATGGAGGTGGCAATTTGTTCAAATTAGAATAGAAAAATTTAGAGTTTGACAGTAAAATACAAAACTATGACACACCTTTAAGAAGGTAAACTGACAGCAAAAGTACAGGGCAGAGTGTCTTATTTTACCTTTTTTTTAAAAAAAGTAAAGGAATCCTTGTAGTTTTTACTCCACTAGTCATTCTCAATTATTGGGGGCATCTCTATTTCAAGGCCGTTGAGCCAGCACTGTCTGAAGATATTTCCGTGGTCATGTGGCCAGCATGACATCACAGAGCACTGTTTCCTCTGAAGTGGTATCTATTTATCTACTTGCATTTGCCTGCTTTTGAACCGCTAGGCTGGTAAGAGCTGAGGTAAGGACAGCAGCTCGCCCCGTTGCGCGGCACTTGGGTCTCGACCTGGGCTGCCAGCTTTCCAGCGCTGCCAGTTTTCTGACCGACAAGCCGAACCTCTTAACCACTGAGCCACCATGCCACCCTGTTTTATCAAATACGCTAGACCAAATCATAACCTGAAGCTTTACTGAAGTTTGTGGCATTAGAGTAAAAGCCTCTTTTTTCCCCCTTGTTTTATGTATGCTGAATCAGCCGCTTTATGAAAAGGACAAAGAAAGCAAATCCGCTTTTTCGCTTAACAAGAGGAAATATTTGCAAGCTTATCTCCATGCTATGGAATGAATGCATTGCTGTATGTTTGCCCTCTACAGCCTTTTTTGGAAGCAATACATTTGGAAATCTAAGACCAGGGGGAGATAGGTGACCGAGCCTCACAGCTGCTTGCTTAGTGCTGACAAAAACCTACTGCAAGAGAATGACTGAAACATTTTTAATCCCTTTATAGCAGCCACTGTGCCTAGTTTTACCAAGGGAATACATTTTAAGTTATCCTGGGTGGTTTCGAAATAACACCAGACCTAATTTATCCCTGCAAAATGACTATACCTTTTCCCATTACGAAAACCCTTTAAAGCAAGAAAATGGTTGCTATTTGAGAGTCCCTCAATATCCTTAATGTCATTACTGGGTAATGGCTGATCAAGGAGTAACATGGGTCTGTTATTACTGAAGCAAAGAAGGGACAAATAGATGATAGCAGTGTTGCAATATCTGAGGGGCTGCTACACAGAAGAGGGGGTCAGCCTATTCTCCAAAGCACCTGAAGGCAGGACAAGAAGCAACGGATGGAAACTAATCAAGGAGAGAAGCAACCTAGAACTAAGGAGAAACTTCCTGACAGTTAGAACAATTAATCAGTACTGGGCCGCAGCATGCCAGGGGCGGTTCTAAGCTCTACAGGTAGCTGGTTCCAAAGGGCCAGCACACCCACTGAGAAGGCCCTAACCCCTGGGTATTGTCCGCCGGCATTCTTTTACCGGTGGCACCCTAAGAAGGCCCTCCCTGTGGGAGCACACAGGACGAAGGGAACTTGATGCCGGCAGCAGGTGTTCCCTCAGATATCCTGGACCCAAGCCATTTAGGGCTTTATAGGTCATCACCAGCACCTTGAATCTCACCCGGAGGGCAACTGGAAGCCAATGCAGCTCGCAGAGCAGAGGTGTTACAACCCTGAGAGGGTGTCGAGCAGCCCAGGCAGGGCTGTTGCCACACAGCTGGGTGCCAGGTATGTGAGCAACAAGCCCATCTGGACCCAAGAGCTAAATCTCAGGAGGAGGGACTCACTCCTGCCTATCTGGACAATGGTGGTCTACCGCGGACATAAAGTCTCCCGAATAACCACCGCCACGCCACCGCCCCTACCCTGAGTCTGTGGCTGGTATAGCACACAGAAACCTGGGGGGCATAGCTCAGTCAGAGGGACCCCTCCCTGAGCCCAACCAGGTTTCAGTAATGCATGCCAGAAGACCTCCAAGGTCCCTTCCAACTCTGTTATTCTGTTATCTTGGGGCAGCACTGCAATGATCTTGAGTTAAAGGATGTTAATGTCAATTCTTGATCACAAACAGATTACTACATGTTCACTTTGGAGTTTTCTGTATCTAACATGCTGCATAGTAGAGCCTATTCAATCAGCATGTCCCAGGCACTTGGTAGATTCTATTGGATTTACTGAAAGGCCTTGTGTTACCATACCCAAGGCTTCCATAAGTGTTTGCAAGATCTACCAGAATATGCCTGAAAGTGTTGTAGAAAGAGAAGACTCAGGAGATAAAGATGTTGTTTTCTCTAAAATGGTAGTCCTCTTGATAAGGAAACTTCAACTTTCAGGAATCTTTCCAAATCTTTCCAGAAGACAAGACAAGAAACAATGGATGGAAAATAATCAAGGAGAGAAGCAAACTGGAATTAAGGAGAAACTTCCTAACTGAGAACAATTAACCAGTTGTGGGTGCTTCCTCACTGGAGGTTTTTAAGAAGAGATTGGGCAGCCACTTGTCTCAAATTGTTTAGGGTCTCCTGCTTGAGCAGGATGTTGGACTAGAAGACATTCCAGTCTTTTTCTATCTCTTTTCTGATTGATTGATTGATTGATTGATTGATTGACTGACTGATTGATTGATTGATAGATTGATTGATTGATTGATTGATTGATTGGGCAAATTACTCTAGGAGCAGGTCCACATATCTGGAGGGTGCCCAGATTGGAAAGAATAGATCTAAAGAAAATCAAGAACCATGAAGCCAGTTCATATTTCTAGTCCCACTAGATCTCCATAGAGCTTCCAACTAACAATCTGATGAAAAGGTCATTTTTATGACAAAACTCTAAACTTACGTAAATCCATCTTAGCAATAGCCTTAACTATTCATATTCCTCTTTCCTTTCATCAGCTAGAAAGGCAGAAGAAAAACAGTATGTTTTTTCAACAATATCTTACGTAAGCAGCAACATTTTTCTGTCTACATGTGCTGCTCTGATATAGATTAGAATTTGCAGCCTAAGAACACATGAAGCATCTATGTTACTGCAGTGGACAATAACCAACGGCTGGACAATGACCAATTTAGTAGTCAATATTAAATAGTTTTTGTCTTTTACAATTATAAGAGTTACCTTGAGGGAAGACGGGCAGCCAATAAATTTTAGAAATAAATAAATCTCTCCAAGAGAACTAGTACTGTTCTCAAGTAACAATACAAAACTGGAAAACTGTCTGATACCTTTCTAAAGGGGGGGGGAGACCTTACCAGGCAGCCTTGTCGCTTTGTAATTAAACATTACACTGCATTGGTCAAACATTCATCAACAATTTCCTCTCCTTTAACAGAAATTGTAAGTTATGTTTTGATCAAATCCAATGAGAACTGAGAGAGTGCAGGGCAAAGTTTTTGACTAATATTAGTCATCTAATCCTCAGATATAAACAGGAACTGGCAAGATAGAGCAGTCACTGCTTCCTCACTTGTCAAGAAGCCAAATGTTAAGCATGTTATGGCTTTCTGGGTAATTGAGACAAATCCCTGGAACTGGGAGTTCTTATTAAAGAAGGTGCCAAATAGTGTAAGAGATATACAACAATGCAGGAGGGTTTCCATTAAAAGGGATTTGACAAGACCAAAGGAAGAAGCAAAAGGAACCATGCAAAAGATGAGAATAAAAGTTTATTTATGTCTTATTCCTTTAATCCCTTTATATCTGCATCGCTACTTCAAGCAAGTAACAAGTAAAGAAACAAAGCTACAGATGCCATCCTAAGTTCTAATGCCACACTAATTTGATTCAGACCGAGGGAATTAATTTTGGGGGCCAACGCCCCTCCCTGGAGGTTTTGCTCTTCCAAGGTAGGATCCAGCTGGCTTAGAAATCCATTTGCCCCTGAAACCTGAACAAATTGCAAGGTGGTCTCTAATCAACAAGCATACAGATTTGCTCATGCTGATAAAAAAATGAGCATTTTACTACGCAGAGGCACAGAAATTAGTACAAGTAATTTACTACACATATACATCCATTAGAACTTGTATAAATGGAGAACTAAATAAATGTGTTAAAATACGTTAAAGGTAAAGGTAACAGTTTCTCCTATCCTGTCATGCCTGACTCTAGTGGGGTAATGTTCATCGCCATTTCCTAGTCAAGAGAGCCAGCGTTGTCCGAAAATATTCCTGTGGTCAGTATAACTACATGCCAAGGCACATGGAACACTGTTACCTTCCTACTGAAATAGTACGTATTGATCTATTTGCATTTGCATGCTTTTGAACTGCTAGGTTGGCAAGAGCTGGGGCAAGAATGGGAGCTTACCTCATCATGCTGTCAGAGCTGTTCCAGCTTGGGTATTTTGGAAAGACCCTCAACTCCATTTGTAACAAAAGGTATACTTTTACTAAAGCCAAATGGTTAAAGTGTAGGAAAAGACAGATCTGAAAGTTCCTGTGTAAAGCTGGTATTTTTCCCTTCTCCTGGGACCCTCCCCCTGGTCATCTTGCTAGTGGTCCAACAAAGTTCAAATTAGTTGTTTTGGTAACAGTTCTAAAATTTGACACCTCTTTGGTGGGCGTTCACATTCCGTTAACATGCCTGTGTCCTTGGATCATTCAACTGTTGTTTGTGGTTCCTGTCATCCCTCTGTCCCTGGATCCCTCCTTTTCTCCTCCCTGCATTTTATGGCAGGTTGCCATCATAGCAAAGCAGGGCCAAAGCAGTATGATGGCAGATCTGACACATGCAATACTTGGGAATTGAAATGCCAACCTAGCATTGGTCGACAAGCCCTGGATCTTAACTCCTAGGCCATGAATACATTTTGAAGGGTTTTACTAAACACAGAGACACACAGACACACACACACACACACACACACACACAAAGTGAAGCAGAAACTAAGACAGAGGAAAGAAAAAAGGAGAAACTGCTAGAAACCAAATTGGTGAATTCATCTAGTTAGTGAATACTTCTAAAAAAATATTGCTAGAAGAGACACACAAGCTTCTTCAAGTGGCCTTTACTTCCCATGGAGTAGCATTGCAGGATTCCAAAAAGATAACTACTATAGTCAATTTTCTATTGTACATGTTTAAGAAATGAATGCAACCTAAAGAAAGAATCACCAATAATTTATCTGCAATTTGAACCTCTTTACATACAACAATTACCTAGTTTGCATTACTGAAATACTGGAAAATATATAATTCTGCCATTTTAAAAATGTACAAAAAAAACAGTTTAGCAATTTGTGTGTTTAGTAAATCAAAACATTTCTTCATTATTTGCGAAACATACAAAATTGTCAGTGCTAACTCCACCCAATCAACAGTGAAGAACATTCCCAGTCCTTTAAGCAATCTTAAAGGATCTTAATATGTTATGAATTATTAGAACACCTAAATGATGATTTTTAAAGTTTAGTTAATTTCAAGTTGAAAGGTGGCTTTATGAAAAACAGGTGATTTTTGTGGGTTTATTAAATTCAGGTTTGTGCAAATGAAACTGCACATTAGAAAGCTGATAACTTCCTAGTTTTTCTCCAGATGCGTACAGGCACACGCGCTGTCAACTATGCAATGGAGATGCGTGTACAGTACAAAGCTTGCACAGCTCTTGCAACTCTTGGCTGGAAAGTGCTAAATTTGAATGAAAGGGTTATAAGTTAGAGCACAATTAAGCCAAAAAAGGAAAGACACCTTAAAAAAACAGGATGATAAAAATTAATTATGAATGATCCCAACGTTACTCCCAAATCAGAACGCTCCGTTAATTGTTACACGACGCATCTGCTATTCTTGCCTGAGCATATGGTGAGAAATGTTATCAAGAATTGCTGAATAAAGGAAAACAGAGCTTTGGGAACTGGCCAAGGAAGGGTGGGGGAAGACAGAACCATGTGCAGTAAGTATGCATCATTTCAGAAGCTGCTAGACCAACATTTCACAGGTGAAGAACCCTCCAACGTGTTTCTCATGTTCCGATTCTTACCCTATTAAGTGATTATGCTCACTTTACTGCCATGGTTTTCAGCTGGTTCAGCTTTGCCTTCTGTATTCTTTAACTTTGTAATTTTGTGCCCGCCACCAATTTAAAAGCACAGAGAGTAGAGCAAAATTGTTATTATTATTATTATAGCACATATTACCATTCTCTGACTCAGTCAGGAAAGAAGTAGGAAGGAACATTTTCACAGTTGCTTTTACTGGAAGAAGGAAAACAAAACAAAACAAAAACCTTATTTTAAGCGATATTACCAAGGGCAGAGTAACTGTCAAGCCAGGATCTCTTGTAGGGAAACAGGAAACTGAGTAACTTAGAGGAGAGAGAAAAAAGTTGCTGCCTCCAGGTATTCCAGTTTTGCAATGCCCCAGGATGTCTTCCTCAGCAGAGAGACAGTTATTTGAGGGGCCCTTGATGCTCTCTAGCACTAGTTACCTAGTTTGGGTAATGAAATGTCTGCAAGAACACAACCAGGCTCAGAAACCATGAAGGACCCCTCATTTCAACCCTGAGCTACAAATATTCTCCTTTATTGGAGATAGTGATTTGTTAGGACAGATTAAGAAAACCAAGATCATGGCATCCGGCCCTCTCAATTCCTGGCAAATAGATGGGGAAGAAATGGAGGTAGTGACAGATTTTATTTTCCTGGGCTCCAAGATCACCGCAGATGGGGACTGTAGCCAAGAAATTAAAAGACGCTTGCTCCTGGGGAGGAAAGCCATGGCAAATCTAGACAGCACACTAAAAAGCAGAGACATCACCCTGTCAACAAAAGTGCGTATAGTCAAGGCTATGGTCTTCCCAGTTGCAATGTATGGCAGTGAAAGTTGGACCATAAAAAAGGCTGAGCGCCAAAGAATTGAGGCCTTTGAACTCTGGTGCTGGAGAAGACTCCTGCGAGTCCCTTGGACTGCAAGGCGATCAAACCGGTCACTCCTAGAGCAGATCAACCCTGACTGTTCTTTAGAAGGCCAGATCCTGAAGTTGAAACTCAAATACTTTGGCCACCTAATGAGAAGGAAGGACTCACTGGAGAAGAGCCTAATGCTGGGAAAGATTGAGGGCAATAGAAGAAGGGGACGACAGAGAATGAGGTGGCTGGATGGAGTCCCTGAAGCAGTAGGCGTGAGCCTAAATGGACTCCAGAAGATGGTAGAGGACAGGAAGGCCTGGAGGAACGTTGTCCATGGGGTCGCGATGGGTTGGACACGACTTCGCAACTAACAACAACAACAAGGACAGATAACCTAGAATAGTAACTAGTCTTCCCTGATGTCTCAGAATCACTGGAACTTAAATGGTCACAGTCTCACTAAGGTGGATTTGATTGATTGGTTGTTTTGAACCTTTGTATGCCAACTAAAATCACTTTTGGAAAATAAGTGACCATGTAAATTGTTGCTGTTAAGTACACAATAACATCAATAGGCTTGGTTCTTGCTCTTTACAGTATTCTCACGAGTGAACTCCGAACTAATGTTCAAAAGCATCAATATTCTTTCTATCTTGTTTCTTCAAATTCCAATTACTAAGATGCAGGTTGCTTGTATAATAAAGGTAAAGGTTCCCCCGCACATGCGTGCTAGTCGTTTCCAACTCTAGGGGCTGGTGCTCATCTCCGTTTCAAAGCCGAAGAGCCAGCGCTTGTCCGAGGACGTCTCCGTGGCCATGTGGCTGGCATGACTAGACGCCAAAGGTGCACGGAACGCTGTTACCTTCCCACCGTAGTGGTCCCTATTTTTCTACTTGCATTTTTACGTGCTTTCGAACTGCTAGGTTGGCAGAAGCTGGGACGAGTAACAGGTGCTCACTCTGTTACGCGACACTCAGGATTCGACCCGCCAACCTGCTGACCTTCTGATCGACAAGCTCAGCATCCTAACACACTGAGCTACCGCGTCCCTAGGTGCTTGTATAATACACCATTCTTACTGAGTCCTGAAGTTTAAGAGAACAGGGTGTTTTTTTAAAGTTTCCAAAACAAAACAGACATGTGATTGCCAAGGTTGGTTTTGTAATATACAACATGGATGAGCAT
Organism: Vipera ursinii; assembly: GCF_947247035.1. Taxonomy (NCBI): domain Eukaryota; kingdom Metazoa; phylum Chordata; class Lepidosauria; order Squamata; family Viperidae; genus Vipera; species Vipera ursinii. The sequence goes on from NC_139521.1 coordinate 64,160,116, forward strand.
CCTCTAGCCAGGTTTCCAGTACCTGTGGGTCCCAAAGTCCCCCCCTAACCATGCTACTGAAATTCAGCTACATAATTACAGAACCTACGATGGAAGTTCTATGATTAACATTATCGTAAAAATAAATATATAAAGAAATTTACAAGGGAGCTGTGTCTGTCTATCTCCCTCTCCCTCTGTCACCGTCTCTGTCTGTGTGTGTGTGTTGTGTGTGTGTGTGTGTGTGTGTATTTGTGTATGTGTGAGAGAGGATTTTTCAGTTCTTGTCCATCTTAAAGTTGATCCATGGACTTCAATTCAGAGTGAAATTCAATGTGGACCTTAGAGACTTTTCAAAAAATGTTGTTAGTCACTAAACCGTTGCCTATTTCTCATTTCGTATCCTCTTTCTTTGCATACTGCAAGAAGTTTGCCTAGAAATTCTTTTGAGAAACTATTAATAAAATGTTTCAAAATCCTTAATTAACTACCAAGAAGTGTTCATTCCCTCTCTTCCTCCTCCTTCACCACTATACATCTTAAGAGGAAAACAGGTAAAACAGTGTGCTAAAGAGTTTACTTAATGCCATCTGAAGCATGGCTTTAGCTATTTGCTAATAAATGCTAGGAAAGCAAATCATAAACTTGCCACATTAAATCTAAATTTGGCCTTTCAAGCACATTATAAATTTAGCCATTAGCATCCTTAAACTGGACCAGTTTTCAGCCTTGTAGACTTTCTATCATTTAGCACAATTAATGCTGGCCCAGGAGAGCCTATAGTTTAACTTGGGAATAAGCAGCAGCTCCACCTGTTCCTGCATAGTGTACATGTAACAAGAGAAATAACTGGATAGGACCTACCATTCCCTTTTTGCTCCCAAACAAGGCCTGTCCTTGAGAACAACTTGCCTCTTTTTAATCTTCAGAATTTCTCTGAGCCTTCATCCTGAAACGGCACGCGAGGTCAAAAGCTACAGCAGGCAGTTGAAGAGTAGATAATCCAAAGTAACATAATCTCCTATAAATATTACATCAAACACGTGCCTCAAAGGAACAACAGAGGGTCTAAAAGCCTATAAACGAAGACTTCTTCAAACATGGAAAGAGACTGTGTCTCACCAGGCGGCATCTGACCCTTTTCACAATGTCTGGCTGAAGTTAATTAAACAAATGCTCCCTATGGAAGGATGTGATCTTCCTGACTCCAGGCAGGGCGACTTTGCACCATCCAAATACCCAGGGTGTCTTTTATTTTCAGCTTCCACTGCTCCACACAAAAGGCCCTCTTTACACTTTTGTAATCTAGGAACTGAACCCTGCCACAGGCTTGGCACACCTATTATTTAATTCTTGCTTCACTGAACGAAATAGCCCAGCACGTACTCTTTCACAGCCAGAGGCAGAAAACTAGACTGAGGTTTAAGGACATATAATTGACTCAAAAACCACCCATCTATGTGGGGCAGGAAAGGAATAAATTTAGTGGCTTGATGATTCACTGAAGACAAAATGTATCAGAAGTAAGAATTAGAAGAAAGGGGCTATCTTTTCCATAGGCGCCCATATATACTTGTACTCCAACTTCTACTCTTTTGATAACCCAACCAGCTTTAGAAATTAACAGACTGATGGGATTACCCTGTTACTCTTCAGTCAAACCTGCAATTCCAATTCCCCTGGTCTTCAAAAGAGATATTGAACAGCTAAGACAGATTCAGAAAAGGGTGATCAAAAAGACCAAAGAAGAGAACATCTTTATTTTGCATGTACTAAGCCTTTGCAATTTAAGAAAAAGACAAATAAGATGTTTTGTTTTGTTTAGTTTATTAGACTTATATACCACCCTTCTCCCGTAGGACTCAGGGCAGTTCACAAGGTTTTTAAAAGAAACAATACCACAATTACAAAATTTAAAACAATTAAAATGATTATATTAAACCTTGAATATAAAAATCTTAGTTAAAAACCAATTAATACCCCAATTAATACCCTCAGTCCAGGCCAGAGAGCTCAAAGAGCCAGGTCTTCTGGTCCCGGCAGAATGAACGGAGGTCAGGGGCAGTTCTAAGCTCTACAGGTAGCTGGTTCCAAAGGGCCAGCACACCCACTGAGAAGGCCCTATCCCTGGGTATTGTCCGCCGGCAATCTTTTACTGGCGGTACCCTGAGAAGACCCTCCCTATGGGAGCGCACAGGACGAAGGGAGCTTGATGCCGGCAGCAGGTGCTCCCTCAGATATCTCGGACCCAAGCCATTTAGGGCTTTATAGGTCATCACCAGCACCTTGAATCTCACCCGGAGGGCAACCGGAAGCCAATGCAGCTCGCGGAGTAGAGGTGTTATATGGGAGTATCGGGAAACCCCCATCACAACCTGCGCGGCTGCATTCTGCGCCAGCTGAAGCCTCCGGGTAGTCCTCAAAGGCAGCCCCATGTAGAGAACGTTGCAGTAGTCCAATCGGGAGGTCACGAGCGCATGAGTGACTGTGCGTAGGGCAATTGGCGCACCAGGCGAACCTGGGCAAAGGCCCCCCTGGTCACGGCTGTGAAGTTTACAGAAATAATGAGCCTATGTAAAGCGTGGATAGATAATTTGTTGTAATACTAGATATTGCAAGTAATAACACCAACTAAAAAAACTTGCTATTAACTCCCTCACATTTATCCTTACTGCTAAGCTTGTAAGCCGCCCTGAGTCTTCGGAGAAGGGCGGGATATAAATGGAATTAAAATTAAAAAAAATTAAAATTAAATTAAAAATTAAAATTAAATGAAAAGACAAATCAGGACAGTCCTCAAAAAAATGTGCATTTCAAAGTAGACGTTTCATCAAGGCCTGGTGACAGATGCTAAAATGGCGGAACTGTCACTTGTTACCTGTTGTTGTTTCAGGAGCAATACTCCTATCTACCCTTATCTGGGATTGCCCTGCTATTGTGTCTGAGAATATTGCAGTGATAATTTATATCTGAAGGGCACCACAATCTGTGTATGAATGCCAGGCAGCATGCATCAGCTTATCGGCCTTTAGGGGGCATCTGGCTTATTATTACTAAAGCAGAGGGCTACCTCATAGTTTTTTCCCTGTTCAGATACTGTCCAGGTAATTAAATTTCAGCATTTCAAGTCAGCATTGCTCAGGAATATTTAGGAGCACCCAGGAGCCCTGAATTAATGAAAGCTGCGATACTAGACAGATTTATCTTACAAGACTTTCTTATCCAAAATGAAACACAACTTCCGAAAAGCAGACTTAGGATCCAGTAGAATCTTCTACAACAATTCTGAAAAACATTTCCGCCATATTTCTTTTTTTAATCTTCTCACCCTGTACCATCTTCAAAACTTTTTCCCATGCTTTTATTCTTAGCAAGAATCTAAGGATGACTCTATTAGGAAATCCCAGTGTGTAAGCAGAACTTCATTTGTTATTACTTGGTATCTTTGGACTTTACAGGAAGTCCCAAGGTTAAGAACATATGACATAAGGACAATCCCTAGATATGAACAGACTGCCTATTACTAAAAATAGTAGGCGGCATTGTCCTTCCTCGAACTGACAAACCCCTGAAGGCATTCAGAAACCGCAGAAGCCAAACGTTTTTAATATACAGCTTTTTTTTTCAGTTCAGTGAAAGCACTGCATCGCTTCAGTGGTTGGTGTGCTCAATGAAGGACACCAGCCGCCATTTTTAGAAATAGGGTCTCCATCTGTAAACAGAAGTTCCAACTTACATACAAATTTAAGCTAAAAATGGAGTTAGGAACAGAATTCCTTCTTCATTCAGGGACTGCCTGTAATCCCGATACTTCTGTTGGCTTTAGTTCTAAAATATTGCCTGAAGGTCATATCAGAGGACAATGAAATTGCCAACTCTAGATCATAATTTAAGATAAAGAAATGAAGAAAGAATGGCCAAGAGTTTAAAATTGCTTCTTGGCAATTTGCAACTGGACAGCAGTAAAACAGCTCATCAATCTTTTGTACTGACACACGCTTGTATTATGTCAGCTATAGTAATTCATTATTTCTAAGTTTTTAATCTTCATATGTCCATTAGCATATTTAAGAGCTTTTTTCCTTTTTTTCTATATCCTTTAGTGATATCTCTTTTAGTGATTCTTCTTTTTCTCCTTTTCTGAAAATGCATGAATGCTTACTCTTGGGTGTGAATGCAAGGTATTACTGGCTGTGTGTGTGTGTGTGTGTGTTTTTTTTTTAAAAAAATAATATTTACAATGTTATTCCTCTCTGTAGCTCTCATTTTACCCATTCACAATCTTTTTATCAGTTTATCCCAATGAACTTTGACATTCTTTGACAAAAATATGAGACATTAGCAGTTTGCAAAGTGGACAATACACACAGCAACTACTACAATTACGTACAACTGCAACCTCACCCCCCCCCCCCTGGCTCTCTGCTATCCATCTTTCCATCTTTTGTTTTCAAATTGATATCATTTTCTTTCCTGTTGCTTTTTTATTGTTCTGTTATTTTGCTTCTGATCTGTTTGCACTTTCCAGGTCTACCTTTTTATTGTTGTAAGCCGCCTAGAGTAGCCCCAAAATGAGATAGGCAGCAAATAAATTGAACAAATAAATAGATAATAAATAAATTTCCCAGCTGAGGTATGTCTACAACAAAGAAAACCCTATTAATTATTTCTGTTGGCTCTTCACTTACATTTCCTTTTTTTAGACTTAATACACCATGTATTTAGAATTGATTCTCTCTTGCTAGGTTCACAGCATGCGTCTGCCACAGTTTCTTACTGAGGAACTCCCTAATGGTTCAAAGCTTTTTTTTGTAAAAGAAAAAGGTGCCGGAACTCACCCATGTCATACAACCCGTCTTGCCTACCCTACAAGGTTCCATCTAAAAAAGGTGCCGGAACTCTGTTCTGAGCGTTCTATGACAAAAAAAAGCCCTGAGTCAGACTGTTCAGAATCCTAGCCAAGACTACACGACTGCACTTATCAATTTCCGCCATTTAAAGAAACAAAATTAAAGCATTTGTTAACAGTTCTACAGTTTGATTACCCTCCAGCAAAGCCCAACAGAAATAAATCCCATTGCATTCAGCAAGATTTATCTCCAAGAGTATCTGCTTATAACTACAGTGGAGCCTTGTCTGGTTGGGTCCACAACAGGAATTCTCCACGCAGCTTAAAATAATGCAAGTTTTTGTAGGGCTCCGCCTATTGTTACCTCCTGCAGCACAGGATTAAAAGAAGCCAGAAAGAGACACATCCCTAGCAATTATTAAGGCTGTTAAAGCATGCCCCAAGCGCAACAATGACTGCCAATAAAGAAGTGCCAAAAATGTTGTGCATTCTCAACATGAAAATGTTTTGTAATAAATTTGGAAGACCAAACAGAACTTTCTCTGGAATGCTGATCCCTCAGACATTCAGCAGGTCAAGGAAGACATTCTGAAATTGGAGGCGGTCAAAGCCTATTTGGAGAAAATTTGGCAATTTAAAGGGCTCCAAGCATATGTAGGTCTTGATGAATCCTATTTTGCTCCTCTATACCTCCTAATTATCTATCTGTCAACCTCCAGATCAAGTATCCAAATAAATGTCCAGGATTATTATTATTTTTTTCTGAAAAGCTTACTATTTACTGAATACATGGCCTTGTGAAGGCAAGGTAAAACTAATTCTAAAATTCCAAGGGATCAGATCATATAACAATGACTTTCCCAGCCAAACCTCCCCAGATTTCCAAGTAGCTCATGTTCTCTTTGTTATGGGACCCATCTGCTATCTTCTTCACACCTGCTAGAATGTCCTTGAAAGATTTCCTTTCTGCTGACTTTCAGCCAGCTTCCCTAGAACTGGAGAGGTTTCGTTTCTCTAACTAACCCATTCAAAAACAACACCTCTCCCCCACCCCTTATTCTAATGGCAAGATGAAAACAGAGGCGTGTAGCTGCCAAATTTTCACTCTTGACACTGTCTGTCTGTCTGTCTGTCTGTCTGTCTGTCTGTCTGTCTGTCTGTCTGTCTATCTATCTATCTATCTATCTATCTATCTATCTATCTGTTTCATAATTATCTTATCTATCTATCATCTATCTATCTATTCATCCATCTTCTGGTTTTTGCCACAAAAGGATGCTGAGAAAAAAAATCATATTTGCCCTCCTGCAATCCTGCCTTCACAGAACTGGCTCCTTAAGTAGAGACATCTTTTTTTTCCATTCCTTTTTAAGTCTTTTCAAAATGGCATTCAGTGCTAACAAGGCACCTACTGACATTTGTCCACATTCATTTCTCACTTTCCTCCTTTTTGATCTTTTAAATTATCAACAAGAGAGTCTATTAGGCCTGCTCAACATTTCAAATTTAGTTCAGGTGGGATGCTCTGGAATGCACAAAAGCTCAAAAGGCAGCACCTCTGTGAACCATTAAAACAGTCATATTAGTTTCCAGGATTGTGCGATTGCAGTGTAAGACTCCCAACCACAGCCATTCAATCCTGGAAATAAGTGTGACCATTTGTGAGTCAAGACAGGTGCTACTTTTGCACTCATGAACATTCTGAAATCACATTTCCAAACCAAATCCAAAGTATTTTATACTCTTATGGATCAGACTCCCCGACTTTAAAAGTGACATTTCCTTGGTCATGAAGGCAAATACAATTTACACGCATATCCAACAATGTTTCTATTCCTCAATGGACTGCTCTCTGACTAATATCCGTGGGGGCAGGACTTACTGGAGTGCTGATATGTGGAGCACATGTATTCTTCCTGAATGTCTACTTGCTGTCCAAACCAACAAAACCACACTTACAATGAAGTAACAAGCAAAATTTGAAACAGCTGACAAGGAAGACTTTTCGAAAGAGGAAGCAAGCATACCATAGCCACCCAGAGTTGTGATTTAAGATGGGTGGTCATACAAATTTATAAACAAACAAACAAACATAGAGAAACTCTAAGACTTCCAGAAATAGCAACCTGTTTCCAGGAAATGACAGCACCTTGCTTGCAAAGGACTTTTAGGAAAAACCCATCTCCTTAAAATTATTACCAAATAAAATGCTCAGCAAAAAAAAAAAAAACCAGCACTCATTCCAATGGTCTTGATATCCCAAACAGTAAGCCAGGGGTCTTCAAACTTGGCAACTTTAAGACTTGTGGACTTCAATTCAGGGCTAGCGGAGGAATTCTGGGAGTTGACGTCCACAAGTCTTAAAGTTTTTATTTTATTTATTTATTTATTTTATTTAGATTTATATACCGCCCCTTCCCGAAGGACTCAGGGCGGTTTACAGGGCATTTAAAAAACAGTCAATACAAAAGTTAAAACAAATTAAAAGAGATTAAATAGAACCCTGAGAAAATTAAAACCCAGTTAAAATTAAAATTAAAAATATTCTTAGCCTGGGCTAGAGAGCTCGAAGAGCCAGGTCTTCAGGTCCTGGCAGAATGAACGGAGGTTGGGGGCAGTCCTAAGCTCTGCAGGCAGCTGGTTCCACAGGGCAGGTGCACCCACTGAGAAGGCCCTACCCCTGGGTGTTACCCGCCGGCAGTCTTTAACCGGCGGCACCCTGAGGAGACCCTCCCTGTGGGAGTGCACTGGACGAAGGGAACTTGCCAGGTTTGAAGATCCCTGCAGTAGGTAGTGTGAAAGTGAACTTTAGGTATTGGGTGGGTAGGTGAGTGTACAAATAGGAAACCCAAGTCAGCTGTAGAAGACAGCATTAAGCAGGCATATACAGACAATAGCCAGAAGACATGTCTTCAGGAAAAATCCTCTTCATACAATTGATCTACCAAAACCAGAGATGCCAAGGAAAAAATGGAGGAAATTCAGAAGAAAGCCAAAGTCTTTGCTCTACAACAGAAAAGGAAGGCATTAACCGCTCTGTGAAACAGAGGAACTCAGTGTCACAATTTTCTCCTATGACCACATTTACCATCTGCATGATTTCATTATTTTAATTTAGACTCTCTAAAGTTGAAGGAAATTAGCTCAGTATTTAGTATCTGGCCAACTGCAATATACTAATCCCTTTAAATTGTAGCTGGATGATTAAGGATCTTTTTCCAGATGAGCTTTCACAAGGGTTCATCAAGGACAACTCTGTTTACATTAGTTCTTCTAATAACACTACTCTAAAATCTCTTATGTATACTATTATTACTAAAGGAGATATTTGTACCTCAGGGTGAAATGATTAGTCCTTGGTGCTCTCTGTGCTTGGTTGTTTTCTTGCAGATGTTTCATTACCCAAGCTAGGTAACATCATCAGTGCTACTCTGGGTAATGAAACGTCTACAAGAAACCAACCAAGCTCAGTGAGCACCAAGGACCCCCTCACACTATTATTAATTGGGATTTTAGAGCTTATTAGAAGAGGGATTTTAGTTCTTATTAGAAGAACTAATTTAAGAATGGTGGTGGATGGACTGACTAACAGTATTTCAGGAATTTTCCCCCCCTTGGGGTGTTTTATTTTTATTTATTTATTTATTTTTTATTTTAATTCCATTTATATCCCGCCCTTCTCCGAAGACTCAGGGCGGCTTACAAGCTTAGCAGTAGCCTTCATTCTATGTATATGCCTGCTTGTTAGGGCTTTCACACACCCCCCAAGCGGCATTATTACAAAGTCAGCTTAATTGCCCCCAACAATCTGGGTCCTCATTTTACCTACCTCGGAAGGATGGAAGGCTAAGTCAACCTTGAGCCTGGTGGGATGCGAACCTGCACTAATTGCAGGCAGCTGGTGTTACTTAAGGAGGCATTAGCCCACTGCTCCACCAAGGCTCCACCAAGGCTCCACCAAGGTTTTAGCAAGGTTAGGGCCCATCTTCTTTGAGTGTTAAGCTGCGTGAAGCCTACTTAATGACTTGCTTGATAATTTCTGTGTTTTTATGTCATAAAGTAATGGAAATCCTTGCCATCCTCTAGCCATGCATATGTATCCATAACCAAACAAGGCTGTTGTTTCTCTGTGTCATGTAATACACGTGGGTATATGCATAATTCTGTATTTATTTATTTTTGTCATATTTATGTAGTGTATATTTGAGAGCTGTATGCAATGAAATTTCATTTTAATGTATGCCGATTAGTGTACATTCAAAGTGATAATAAAATTATTATCCTATTATTCTACCATTGCCACTATTAGAAGTCATAGGTTACAAGGGAGGAGCTTTGCAGCTGTAAGTTGCCCAGTGCTGACATTTGGGAAGGATGTATTTCTAAGTCGAAAAGTAGAGGAATATATCTTAAACAGCTAAATATTTTGCTTTCCTTTTATGATATCCAAAATTAGCTGCCTCAAGCCACCACTTCATACCACTTAATGAGAGAGCACTCCCGCATGGCCACTCACCAATGCCTACTTTATAATTTATTTTCACATATTAACCATTCTTATGAATCCAGCTTTCTTTCTTTTTCCCTAAGAAGCCATAATTGCTCTGTAGCCACTTTCTTGCTAATTACAGCCAACGTCTCAGTTGAGTGTATAGGTTCAACATCAGGTGAATCACATAATCAGCAGAACAGTAATTCTACAATATGACACCCATAAAACAAACCACCATTTCAAAAATCCTCTTGAGACGAGTGCTGACTTTAATGAAACTTTATATCCAATAGATATCCTCATTAGATGACTGATGCACTAGAAATGCAAGCAGCACTGATGTGAACAAGCTGTATTCTGTTTTCTGGTATGTACTGTGTCATCTGCTACAGTTAAAGGAGGGGAAAGTAGAATTTAAGGATTTCGGCGCAATTCTCAGTTCTGGCTATACAATACTGCAATGCACTTGATCTCTAATAAAACAATACTTTTCTCAACAAATGGAGCCCAGGGTCGTTTCTATTTAGAGTTTTAACTTCTGGCAGGTCCAACATACTGTTTCCTCAGACTATCACCATTTCACAGAACCATGGGATGGGAAGGTACTTGAAGGTCTTCTAGTCCAACCCCCTAATTTGTTTCAGAAACAGTGGAAAAGCAACTCTGTGGCAGACTGCAGCCAATTTTTTTTTTCCAGATCAGTTTGGAAATGTAACAGCATTCAAGATTCTTGGACAGTATCAAGTTGTGAAAGAAAATTTTAAAAAGCATGCAATTGCCGACAGTTCATTGCAAAGAGGTCAGGATTTTCACAGGGTAGTGGAAAAGCACTTAATGGTAAGTTACAGTTTGGCACTTTCACCTTCGCTTTTCCACCTGAGTGAGAGCACAGCCAATATTAATGTTCATTGAAATGAGTGACTGGTATCAAATTGGACTGTGCACCACATACTTGTTCTCTAGTACCTGAGAGGGGAAAAATCAATAAGGCTATTTAGTTCACCAGCCATGATCTGTATGTGCTGCTCCATTAAGAATCAAAGAACAAGCCCTGATTCTCTGCAACTAGGTATAAAGCACTTTCAGAGACGGACTGTAATTAAAATGCAGATTATTGACATTGTACCTTTTCCCCATTCCCTTGGAGAGATCTTGAGCAACTGGCCTGAAAAAAAACAGCTGTCTAATGGAGCACAGAAGCTTTTGATGCAACCCTTAAATCTCCATTGGAAATGTAGCAATGTCTTCAAAATTATTTTTTGCAAATTATCTGACCTGACCTGATGCACAGTATGGATGAGAACTTAACTTTTACTCGATCTGGCATTTTTCTGAATCATTTTGGCAGTTTCAGTATATCAAAACCAAAATTAAAGCATCCTTGCTGAGAGAAAAAAAAGCTATTTTAAATACATTTTTCAGGATGATTTTTAAATGGCAGACTAATGCCAAAATGAGATAATGGAATGTGTAAAACCATGCAAAAATTGGAAAAAAGTAATTAAAGGATTTGCATCATTATATAAGTTTGTCCTTCCAGAAAGAAATATTTTGCTGAAGGTCCATGTATATTCCTATGAAACTATATAAAAACAGATTCCTTTTTTTGGTTTGTTTTTACCTCTTTTCAAGGTAATTCAAAGGATGTGAGATTTAAATAGCTATTTAAACTGCAACCGTGTTCTCTTGTCTTTTGTCTCTTTTTTACCCTTTTAGTCTTACAAGTCATGATTTATACTACCAAGAATTAATAAAGAATCTTGATTAGGATTTACAGATTCAGACAGGCAACTTCTCAATCCCCCCTCCCCCCCACAATAGGAGGAGGTTGAAATAAGCACAGAAAGATATTTCTAAAATCCCAAAAGAAAACCCAAATCTCCTTTGGATCATCATAACACAATCTTCTAAACCAGGGGTCTCCAACCTTGGCAACTTTAATACTTGTGGACTTCAACTCCCAGAATTCTGGGAGTTGAAGTCAACAAGTCTTAAAGTTGCCAAGGTTGAGGACCGCTGTTCTAAACCAAATTATAAGTATATTGAGGGGAGTGGAGAGAAAGGGAGAGGGATGGCAATATAAATTTGGATATACAAAATACAATCAAGAACAATCAGGATTTCGTCCAGGTTATTGCTAAGATGTAACTTGTACAGGCTGTCTGAAAATATGAGCTATTATAATTATAGGTGCCAAAGACTCGTTACCACCTCCAATTCACCATTCTGGGATTGAGCTCATATAAAAAAATGAAAAAATCCTTACAAAGTTATATGCAAGTGCATGAGTTATGTCAGGTAGATTGGCACCTGGCAGGTGGTACGCGACCATCCTAGAAAAGTGGTAGCAGGGGAGGGGAATGAGCTGAATCAGTGGCAGCACTGCACAAGTCTGAGCGAGAGATGGCTGGAGCTGCAGGGCTGTCAGGGCTCAGCAGAAGCGCCAGGATCAGTGCTTCTTTGGGGCTGTCAGGGCTCAGCGGAAGTGCCAGGATCAGCGCCAGTCACCAGCTGGAGCTCGGTGCTGATCCTGGCACTTCTGAGCCCAGAAGAAGCGCTGTTCAGCTGGAATGTTGCAGCATCTCCAGGCTCTTGTGATTTACATTCAGATGCTTGGCAACGGATTCATATTTATGATGGTCACAGTGTCCCAGGGTCATGTGAAGTGACCAAAACCTGCTGCAACCACCCAGCAGACAAGGGGAATTAAAACCAAACACCCCCCCCCAACCCGCTGCCAATCCTCAACAGAAATGCTCACAACAATGAAAATCTCGGACAGGAGGAAGAGCACCCACAAGGCAGGCGGGCAGGCAGGTGTCTTGCTTGGGTGTGGCTTGGGGGACACTTTTTTCAGTGCCATTGTAACTTCAAACAGTCACTAAGTGAACTGTTGTAAGTCAAGGAGTACCTGTACTTCATCACTTTTTTCCTTTTTTTCTTGTTCATCAAGTTTTTGACACCTTGCTAGGTGACTGGTGGTACTCGGATGTTGCCATATCCTAAAAGTGGTACAATGGTTGAAAAGGTTGAAAAGCCCTTGTATAAAGTATCATACAAATTTTCCTAATTATCCGTTCAAATTGGCTGGGAAATTGTAGAATGATTATTCAGATACATTTGGAATCATCAGATTGGAAGAGGCTGGCTCATCTCATAAAAAGCTTATATAATGAAATTCTCTCTCTACACATATAACACATAATCACGAACAAAATATATTTCTTTCAGATGAACTGAATTATGGATATTCTCTGTGACCTATCCCTATTGCTTCTTCTCCCTATTTCTTTCACTGAAAGCAAGCTGTTGTTTTAAAAATCTTATACTGTAATGTTTTATGGAGCTTTGGGATTAATCTTTATTAAGTTCTGGTAAAAAGAAAACAACCCTTACAGTAAAACTATTTCTGACGTGCAGGTCTGCATTAAGTCAATGCTGAATCTAACTAAATATAGAAAGGGTACGTTAAACAATGCCATGTTACTTTGTATTAATCTGAACTTATTCGTGGTGAATAAAGATTGGTATCAGAAAAACAGAAACTTTAAAAAAAAGCAAGCTAGAGTTTTTGTGTGCGGACGGGTTACTTGAAATCTAAAGGTACACAACAATAAAAGTGAAATCAATGTCCTACATGACTATATGTTACCACAGAAGTCTTACGGTGTCAAAGATCAATGCTTAAGTTGCAGTCCATGTCTCAAAAGCAATGAAATGATCAATACCGTGGGCTGATGAGCATCAGAAAGGCTATTTTAGAAAGATTAACTCCTCAGAACGGGAGATTCAGAGACAGATCTCTTGATTAAAATTTCAAGTGGCTTTGTTTATTGCATCCAGACAATATGAACATTCTCATTCTCATTCTCTTGCTCTTGCTCTCTGGCTGCCATATCATATTAACTCTTCAGGGGAAAAAGGGATTCTTGCCACTAAAATAAAATTTTAGTTTCAAAAATGTCAATTAGAATCTATATCACTGTCAGCAGCAGAGAGGTTTGGCCGCTAAGCAATATAGCAACTCAGATCAAGCAGACCTTCCAATATTAAAAAAAAAAGAAGAAGTAACTAATGGCTTCAGTATTGAAAATCAAATTTCTCGCTTAAAAATAATAATAAAATAAGAAACATTGGCATCGGAAAACAAAAATGATTGGAGAAGGGAGACCTTTCCAAGCACTAAGAAAAGCAATGATCTTTCTCTCATATTACCCTGTTGTGCTTTCATTCTTCTATGAAATCAGGATCATATGGGAAGTTCCTATGTTACTGGAAAACCCAAATCCTAAAACTTAAAGAACAAAAGAAGTTAGAAGACGGCTGGGGAATTCCCAGAGCTGAAGTTCATCTATTTTAATGCCAAGGTTGAGAAACACTTCTGTATATAAACACAAAGTCTATGTATAAATCAGGGTCAGTTGTTATGACTCACACATATTAATAAACATTTGACAAGTTCTGAGTTTTTGTGATTATAAATCATCTGACATCCTGAGGACTTTATACAGTATCTAACAATTAAGACTGTACAACAAGGTTTTTTTCAGCTATAACTATGAAGTTAATAAGTAGTTTACAGTCCATTCAATCTGTACATGAAATTTAGAAATGGAACAGAAATTAGAAATAAAAATTATCCCCATTGTTCTTATTAATTATGCAAATAATAAATTTATGCATTTTTCATATTTTACTCTATAGTACTGACTATAGAGTACTATAGAGAGCTGAGTACTGAGAGCTGAGCTTGCTGTAAAACAAAATAATACAATTTTCTGTGCAATAAGTTATGGGATTCACTATGATACCATGTTTCCAGTGAAATGTGTGGAACAGCCTTAACTTAAGCCTAAACAAAAGGGAGAAATATAGACTATGGTAAACTCAGGAATATGGTCATGCAAAAACATTATAAAGAACAATATCAAAGGCTCCAGACAGGTAAACATTGTCTGCCTCCCCAATCTGCAATGCCCCACTTCATTAACTACTTTCTATAAGCTAAGGGAAACAAGTTATATAAAATCCCAAATTAACAATTCCAAAAAAGACATGAGATGCTGGGATTACCAGCAAGCAAATACTGGAACAGAGGAGAAGTCTGAACTGATCTCCCATGGCCCCACATATGAAGAACTCACGCTTGACCTTCAGTATGAGATATGAAATGCATATCAAAATGTTTATCCAGCTGAGTATTGCCAATTGTCCTTAAGCTTTTGTGAAGTGTCACAGCTGCTTTCAAACCAGGGTGTTCAGCACTAAGTTCTAAGGCAGTGATTCTCAATTTTCAAATGTGTGGACCTCAACTCCCAGGTTTCCACAGCTAGCCAACATACGGTATTCTTAAAGTTGCTAAGGTTGAGAAAACCTCATTACTGGGTCTTCCTGCCTAGTGGCACTCAAAACTTACAATCTGAATTCTCTATTGATAAGACAGTCTCTTAGCTGCATAATCTAAGGTTAAAATTTCTATCCAGTAGGTCTTCTACTGATACCATGTTTCCTGTAATGGAAAGAAGACTGTCCCATAATAAAGAGTTCACTAGGCTAAGAATCAGAACATTGTGAAATAATGATTACTGCAGATTTGAATGTTATATCTCTCTGTATCTTTGTACCGAATCCCATCTGGTTCAAACTCTTGAGTTCAAGAATTTTTTTCTGTTTTATATTCAAGGCAAGTAATAAAATAGATTACAAAGACTTGGAAGACAAAGATTTGGAGAACACAGGCTTTTCCCAGCCAGATCAAATACATATTTGTCCAATCAAGCTTAAAGGCCTTCCAATGCCTTTGGAATGTTCTAATAATGACCACTTAATCCTAAACAGAAAATTATTAACCAAAGGAGGATATGAACCGAACACTTTCAAACATTAATTTCTCTATAAAGAAGCATATTTAAAATTTAACTTAAGTTAAATAAACATAACATACTGAAAACAACAACATGACCACATAATCAGCATGACATCAGTGTACAGTGCAGCTTTGCTGGGCAATATCCTGCACTCCCTTCAAATAACTCATTGTATTTAAAACAAAATAAAAAGGTAAAGGTTCCCCCGCACATGCGTGCTAGTCGTTTCCGACTCTAGGGGCCGGTGCTCATCTCCGTTTCAAAGCCGAAGAGCCAGCGCTTGTCCGAGGACGTCTCTGTGGTCATGTGGCCAGCATGACTAGACGCCAAAGGCGCACGGAACGCTGTTACCTTCTCACCGTAGTGGTCCCTATTTTTCTACTTGCATTTTTACGTGCTTTTGAACTGCTAGGTTGGCAGAAGCTGGGACAAGTAACAGGTGCTCACTCTACTACGCAGCACTCGGGATTTGACCCGCCAAACTGCCGACCTTCTGATTGACAAGCTCAGCGTCCTAACCCACTGAGCCACCACGTCCCTTTTTAAAATAAAATAGATTAAGCCTAATTCAAACACAGTAGATGCCCCTTTGTATCTTCTAGAATCCTAGAGCAACATGAAGGTGGGGCGGGGGGGAAGGAATCTGCCCATTAAGGCAGATGCAATTTCTTGTGAATTTTTCAGGTAATCAAAGAAAAAATAAGAGGTATAAATATTGAAATAAGATCAACAAACCCAAATAGATTATTTTTTCCCTAAGAAAATTAAACAAAAAGAAATGTGAGGTGGAAGGAAGCTCACCTAGAAGAATCAGAAAGATGGGAACTCTTAATTCCCATATATGTTGACAAGAAAATATGGTTGGAAAATGGTGGAAAAGAGCAACTTTCACCCAAGTTAGTGTTCTTGGTTAGAAGCCTAGTCTGAGTTTCTGGAAGATTTAATTTCTCCTGTGTCAAGTGGATTCAGAGTTGTTCTACCAAACCCTAGCCCACCATTTTTCATTAGCAAAGGAGCAGGACATTTTGATGCCTATACCAAAGGCTCCAAGCAACATCAACTTTGTTCCACAACCATTATGATACATGCAAAATCAGGCTTTCTGTAAACCATATAAATATCAGAAAATTATTTTTGTGATCTGTAAGTTCAATTCTATCATTTCTCATCAGCACCACCATCATTATCCTTCTCTACCATCATTCCTCCACGACCCCAAGGCAAAATGAAAGAGACCCAAAACTGGGTGAAGAAACACATTTTGTTCACTTTCAGATACAATTTTGTCCTCACAGGCAGCATCCCCTATGAATTCAGCATTATTTACATTTGCAATGCACTTTGTTCTGCCATAAGTAATTTATAAGCAGAGGCATCTGGCCAAAGAGTTATTAAAGAAAGCATTCAAAATAAGATTATGCATGCAGCAGCTCCAATATATGTTTCATTTCTAATGCAAATGCAGGATATCTAAAATGAATCATGTCAGTAAGCAAATCAAAATATGTCACTGCCATATTTTCAACAAAAAGCTTCAGCTTTCATATACCAATGTCTTTCATTTATGCATCCAAACCATTTGAGATAATTAATATCAACTATATTTAAAGTTCAAATGTACCGCACACTATTTGAACTTGAACAAAATGTCTTGAATTTCATTTTGCATAGAGGATCTAACTACAGCCAATATCAAAATGGATTTAGTACACAGGTATTATTCAGACACCTATTTTTCCCATTAAAGGGCAAGCTCCTTCAGAAGTATAATTTGTTTGGGACTGTGGATACACATGGCTTAAGCAAGCAGTAGATGGTGCCAGAGCCAAAAATAGCTGGAGATGTTGATTCTTTTCCCTTTTCCTTCTATAAACCTCTCTCCCTTCCGTTATGCTCTATTCCCCATTCTCATTTTAATTAGAAAATATCTTGGGACTGATCTCATCTGAAGTTAAGTCAAGGCTGGCCTACATGAAACTCGAGGGTCACAAGTCACCAATATCTGACTTACTGTAGATCAACCATCTGCATTTAAGCTGAAAAGAATAAAAAAACCTGATCAGATTTAATTTGAAATGGTTACAGTTTCAATGGAAAAATCAGTGGAATACAAGGTAAAGCTTAACTTCAAGTAAATTCACGGACACATTAATGTCATTTTTTAAAACCATACTATGAAGGTGATTGGCCTTTTTGGAATGAAGATGTTGTTTTCCAACTTCCAAGTCTAGCATTCAGCTCTCAAATTTTCTAGTGGTCTCTTATCCAAGTACTAACCAGAGCCAGTAAATAGAATTTACTACCCATTGAACTTTTTCAGTCTTGAAGCTTAAGTAATGAACACAGTTTGACTGTCCCACAATAAATCCCATTAATATCAACCATAGCAACATCAATCTAGAATCATAGGAGTGAAAGAGAGACTGGAGGTCATTCAAAGTTCTCATCTCTTGTCCAAGGCATTTCATACAGATGGTTGTCCAGCTTCTGTTGAAGTTTTATCCTTGGTTGTTCTTGGCACCACACTTCTAAGGGTAACATATGTAGATATATATGCTCCTAGCTTTCAGCATGAATCTTATAAATATCAACATACCAGAAAAAAACAAACAGTTGAGAATCAACACTAAAACACAGAAGATGGAAGGTAATATCATAAGAGTAAAGTGCCATAGAGAAGACTCACCACCACATTGTCACATAGCCAAACGGACATCTGCAAACTGTGACATTAGAACTTCCATATAAGATGTAATATGGATCACTATTTAGGACAGCAGAAATAACATGGACTTAGGTTAAGGAAAGCATCTTGAACCTGAGTCTTTTAGACCAGGGGTCCCCAACCTCTGGGCCATAGCCCACTAGTGGGCCATGATGTATTTGTAACTGGACCATGGAAAGACCAAGTGTGTATGCTCTCTCTCTCTCTCACACACACACACATCACTTGCACAAGCAGCAGGCAAGCATGTGTATGCATGCTCCATTTGCATGAGTGATAGGCACACCACTGGAGCTGTGTGTGTGTGCTTGCTGGCCACGTGCGTAGAACCATCGCCTCCACACACACCCTGGTCTGCAACATTGAAATGGTTGGGGAACTCTGTTTTAGGCAACCTACAGCAACAGTCTGAAGATGGCAAATCTGTGCATTTTCAGTGAAAATCATTTATGCATATCTTTAGCCAGCATTCAGCTTTGTTCTGTTACACAATAATCTGTGAATTAAAATAAAATGACATTTTATAAACAGTATTATAATGTTCTCCCATTCATACTTTCTCTCAAAATATATATCTAAACAACCCTGTTCATACTTATAAATTGCTGAAACTACATTCAATATTGGGAAAGATGTCAAATCAGATGGATAGCCACACTCTAAAGCTCACATTAGACCAAAAGTGAAGTTAATAGCTAGTAGTAGTAGTTGTTTTATTTATAATGCCCTTATAACTTAGTACAGATGCAGAATAAAACAATTGGCGCAATAAATACATTGCAATCAATTTTAACGTCATGTAATATAAGGAACCTCTACAATAAAAAATCCATGAGAAATGATGTTGCTGTTTAAATGGTTAAAGTGATGAATAAGAATTCATTTATTTATTTATTTATTTATTATTTATTAATTTAATTTATATACCGCCCTTCTCTCAAGAGACTCAGGGCGGTGAACAGGGCAATACATAAAAGTTAGATACAAAAATTAAAATTAAAATTATTAAAACATGATTAAACAATGCCCATAAATAATACAAATTTAAAATTGAAGTTATTAATAAAAATCCCACCCCGTCCCATCAGGCCAGGCCCGCTTGTTTAAAGAGATGGGTTTTAAGGTCGCGCCGGAAGGAGCGGAGATCGGGTGCCATCCGGAGCTCAACCGGAAGATGGTTCCATAAATCCGGTGCACCCACAGAGAACGCTCTCCCCCTGGGGGCCACCAGTCGGCATTCTTTGACCGGCGGCACCCTGAGGAGGCCCTCTCTGTGGGAGCGTACTGGGCGGAGGGAAGTTGACACCGGCTGCAGGTGCTCCCCAAGGTATTCTGGACCCATGCCATGAAGGGCTTTGTAGGTCATTACCAACACCTTGAACCTCACCCGGAAGACAACTGGCAACCAATGCAGCTCGCGGAGCAAAGGTGTGAAACGGGAGTATCGGGAAACTCCCAATACAACTCTCGCGGCTGCATTCTGTACCAGTTGGAGCCTCCGAGTGGTCTTCAAGGGTAGCCCCATGTAGAGAGCATTGCAGTAATCAAGATGAGAGGTCACGAGCGCATGAGTGACTGTGCGCAAGGCATCCCGGTCTAGATAGGGCCGCAACTGGCGCACCAGGCGAACCTGGGCGAACGCCCCCCTAGTCACAGCTACAATATGATCTTCTAAGGAGAGTTGTGAGTCTAGGAGGACTCCCAAGTTGCGAGCCCTATCTACAGGAGATAATGACTCACCCCCCATAATGAGGGGTGGGATATCCTGAATATCCCGAGATGCCGGTACGCACAGCCACTCCGTCTTGTCAGGGTTGAGACGAAGCCTGTTCCTCCCCATCCAGACCCGGACCGCCTCCAGGCACCGGGACATCACGTCGAGGGCATCACTGGGGTGGTTTGGGGTCGAAATGAATAGTTGGGTATCATCAGCATACTGATGATACCCAACTCCAAAACCACGAATGATCTCACCCAGCGGTTTCATGTAGATGTTGAACAGAAGGGGCGAGAGGACCGACCCCTGAGGGACTCCACAAGCGAGAGGCCTCACGGTCGAACTCTGCCCCCCTGCCAACACCGACTGCGAGCGTCCCAGGAGATAGGAGGAGAACCACTGAAAAACCGTGCCTCCCACTCCCAATCCCCTGAGACGCCGCAGCAAGATACCATGGTCGATGGTATCGAAAGCCGCTGAGAGGTCTAATAGGACTAGAACAGAGGAATATCCTCTGTCCCGAGCCCTCCAGAGATCATTCACCAGCGCGACCAATGCCGTCTCCGTGCTGTACCCGGGTCTGAAGCCCGATTGGTACGGGTCTAGATAATCCGCTTCATCCAGGACCAGAGGGAGCTGATGCGCCACCACACTCTCAACAACCTTCGCAAGAAAGCGAAGGTTGGAGACCGGACGAAAGTTATTCAAAACAGCCGGGTCCAAGGCAGGCTTCTTGAGGAGAGGTCTCACCACCGCCTCTTTCAAGGCGGCAGGAAAACTACCCTCACTCAAAGAAGCAGATATAACCGCCTGGAACCAGCCTCGTGTCCCCTCCCGGGCTGCATAAACCAGCCAGGAAGGGCACGGGTCCAATAAACATGTGGTGGAGCTCAGCCTCCCCATGATCCTGTCCACTTCCTCCGGAGTCACAGGATCGAACTCCTCCCAGGTGACATTGACAAGATCGCTCGTGTCCTGATCGTCCGATACTGCCCAGTCGGAGTCCAAACCGGTCCGAATCCGAGCGATTTTGTCCGACAGATGTTGACTAAATTCCTCGGCACGCCCCTGCAAGGGTTCCCCACTAACCTCCTGGTTAAGGAGGGAGCGGGTCACCCTAAACAGGGCGGCCGGGCGATTATCTGCGGACGCGATGAGGGCAGCGTAGTAGTTAGATCTCGCTACCCTCATCGCTGCGAGATAAGACCTAATATGGGTTCTTAGTCGCAATCGGTCGGATTCAGATCGGCTGGACCTCCATTGGGATCTGCGCCGGGTCAGGGGCCGCAAGGGTACAACTCGGTCAAGTGCCTCCGTGGCCGTCCTTTCCCAGGCTTCCACTAAGGCATCTGCCGAGCTGTGAGCTGAGGAGGCAGGTGGGGACCCCAGCGCTGCCTGAAACCTCTCAGGGTCCATTAAGCGCCTGGGGCGGAACCATCTAGTAGGCTCAGCAACCCCACGGTGGGGAGTGGCAAAACGGAAGACCAGCCGCAGGAGATGATGATCGGTCCATGACAGGGGCATAACAATTGGGGAGCCCCCACCAAGATCATCTAACCACCGACCAGATAAGAAAACCAAGTCAAGGGTGTGGCCTCCCTCATGGGTCGGTCCATGAATTACCTGCGTCAGGTCCATGGCCGTCATGGAAGCCATGAACTCCCGAGCTAACTCAGATGCTCCTCCCAGGGATGGTAGATTGAAGTCTCCCAGAACCATAAGTTTGGGAAACTCAATCACCAGCCCTGAGAGGATATCGAGAAGCTCAGGCAGGGCTGCTGCTACGCGACTAGGTGAAAGGTACGCGAGCAGCAAGCCCAACTGCGCCCTAGGACCAAACCTCAATAAGAGAGATTCACACCCGACTATCTGAGGAACGGTGGCCTCCTGCGGACATAAGGTCTCCCTCATAGCCACAGCCACTCCCCCACCCCTACCCTGAGTCCGAGACCGGTGTAGCACCCGGAAGCCTGGTGGGCAAAGATCAACCAGGGGGATACCACCCTCTGGGCCCAACCAGGTTTCCGTGATGCAAGCCAGGTCCGCTTGCTCACCCTCGACTAGATCCCGGACGAGGGGAGCCTTATTAGCAACGGACCTGGCATTCAAGTACACCAGTCGGAGCTTAAGCACTTTCATAGAGACTCATTAAAGAGAAACCTTTGGGCTTTATAAAACTTTTAAGCTATTGGTTTCCAAGCATAATCTTGTTAAGAATCTATCCCAGAGAGCTGGGACAAAAGGAGACAAAACTCTTAATTAGCACATGGCTATTCTAGCACATGGTGAAACTAAATGACTGGCCTGATGATTAGTTGTTTTGGTTTCTACAGCTATTTAACTCATCACCAGCTCTAAACTAATCAAGTTTACAGGCACATGGGCCATCAGCAGCTCTTTCAAATAACTGGGTGTTCCCACCTGTATCAGTATGTTTTTCAATTCCCAATCAATATAACAAAGGATGATCAAACCGACGTAGAGGCAAAATGAGGAAGATCCAGAATAAAATCAAAGGACAGAATGAAGTTTTTGATAATCCAACCAAAAGGCTGTTACAATAATCCAAGTGTGACACAACCAGAGTATAAACAAATCTGTGTTTATTCCATAGTAGTAGTTTTAACCATTCAATCATATCTTGGTGGAGCAGTGGGCTAATGCCTCCTTAAGTAACACCAGCTGCCTGCAATTAGTGCAGGTTCGAGTCCCACCAGGCTCAAGGTTGACTCAGCCTTCCATCCTTCCGAGGTAGGTAAAATGAGGACCCAGATTGTTGGGGGCAATTAAGCTTGACTTTGTAATAATGCCGCTTGGGTGTGTGTGAAAGCCCTAATAAGCAGGCATATACATAGAATGAAGGCTACTCCTAAGCTTGTAAGCTGCCCTGAGTCTTCGGAGAAGGGTGGGATATAAATAGAATAAAAATAAAAATAAAATAAAAATCTGACTTCATAGGCAAGTGCTTTCCAGGCTACCCTGTTAAGCACAACTTCTTTCATCTTTGTGTCAGCTTTGATGGTATCAAGCCAATGCACCTTCTTCTTGATCCACTAACCATGCCTAGCATCATTGACTTCTCCAATGAGTTTGCACACATGACATGGCCAAGTAAATTAGATGCAGTCTTGTGATTTTGGCTTCTACTGATATTTCTGGTTTCATATAATTCATCACCTCTCTGTTGATTGATCTGGCTGTCCATGGTATAGGCAATAGTTTATGCCAGCGCCACAGTTCAAAGACATCAAAGTTTATTCCATAAAGATGAAACAATTAAATTTCTCAAGCATTGCCTACTGGTCACATGTCCCATATTGGCTTAACTGGCTACAAATATTATCTAATCAAAACTCCATGTGCAAAACCGGGATGTGAACTGTGTTATTAAGCCATGCCAAGCAATGGTTGCTTTAATTTCATATTTATTCTCTTATACCTTGGTAGGAAGGCTTGTAGCTATAGATGTATTTCAAAAATTTATCATGAACGTCTTGGCTTAACCCCGTGGTGGCAAACCTATGGCACGCAGAGCCCTCTCTGTGGGCACCCGCACCATCGCCCCAGTCCTGGGCCTTCAGCTGGGTTTTATAAAACCTTTTCACTTTAGGCCTCCGCCACCATGTGCAAAAAAAAAAAGGTTCAATCAATCAATCAATTTCAACTTCTCACAGGAAAAAAAAGATCTTGCAAAGTTGGAATTGATTGATTGAACTTTTTAGTCCCACCCAGACTGCCGTTACCACTGTAGCCATGCCCACCCAAAGGGCCACTCCCACCCAATGGGCCACACCCACCCGGCACCTGAAGATACATAAGTGGGTTTTGGTTTGCAGTTTGGGCACTCGGTCTCTAAAAGGTTCACCATCACTGGCTTAATTTATTAATCTTCATCCCATCTATAACTAATCCCATATAAGTATAAATCCTTACTTTACAACTTTGTTTCTCCTTCCTCTTCAATTTACCCCAAATTAAAATTTAGCACTTTTGTCTTGATGAAGCTCTGCATACTGATCATATTATATATGCTAAACACTGTTATTGATGTGGTTATTAAATCACTTCTGAAAACAGGAAAGTTTGAAAATAAATCAGAAAGTTATGGAACTATGTACTTAAGTATGTTAACTGTAGAACAATGCTTAAAATCCTAGTGAAATAATATAAGCAAAAATAAAATGGCTGCTTCCTATTAAGAAAATTGGCAATAAATTACTGAAACAAAAATCAAAAACAGCACCTGTCTCCTAATTCTGCTCTTCAGATCTGTATAAATCTAGCAGTTGTTAATGGATCAATCATGCAAGATACCAAACTTGCTTGCCCTCAGCAAGATAATAATAATAATAAAAAAAATGTTCCCGCTGTGAGCACTTGAGTAGTCCCATTTACTTTAACTGGAAAGCCTGTTTGCTTGAGGTTAAGTGCTTTGGTGAATTGGGGACAGTGATAAACACATTGCAAGTGGAAATGAATTTTAATAGCACATGGATTGTTAAGCAGCATTAGCAGCCAGTTAGTAATTGACCATGCTAGAAACTAATTATAAAAATGTTTGTGCTTCAAGGATTTTCATTTTGTTTGCTAAAGTATTCAGAAAGATATTCTTCCTCATTTGGGTTAATGCAAAACATTTAGTTAATTCGGTAAAGCAAGGAATTGCTTTAAAAATTTACTTGGTGCCTTCCAAAAACATTGGAAATCAGTTATAGTATCTATCATTTCAAATCATGGATTTAATGCAAGTGAGTTATATTGTCAGACCATTGATCCATTATTTTTTCCACTCTGAGTAGCAGCAGTACTATACCATTTCAGACAATGGTTGTCCAGTCTCTTCTTAAAAACTTCCAGTGTTGGCGCATTCACAATTTCTGGAGACAGGTTGTTCCACTGATTAATCATTCTAGCTGTCAGATAATTTCTCCTAAGTTCTACATTGCTTCTCTCCTTGATTAGTTTCCATCCATTGCTTCTTGTCCTGCCTTCAGATGCTTTGGAGAATAGTGTGATTCCATCTTCTTGGTGGCAACCCCTGAGATATTGGAACACTGCTATTAAGTCACCCCTAGTCCTTCTCTTCATTAAACTAGACATACCCAATTCCAGCAACCATTATTTATACTGTATGTTTTAGACTCCAGTCCCCTAATCATCTTTGTTGCTCTTCTCTGTACTCTTTCTACTCTCAACATCTTTTTTACATCGTGGTGACCAAAACTGGTTGCAGTATTCCAAGTGTGGCCTTACCAAGGTGTTTTAAAGTGGTATTAACACTTCACATGATCTTGATTCTGTCCCCCTGTTAATGCAGTCTAGCACTGTGTTGGCTTTTTTGGCAGCTGCAATTTAATGATGTTTGTAACTAAGACCAAATTAAGAACATTTCAAACCTAACAAAATATCATAAGCAAATGAAGAAGTTCAAGAAAACTCAAATTCTGCATGTGTGACCTCCATTTTGCTATGTAAACAGGAACAATGGTGCAAATTTAAGTCTTTATCCTACTCAAACTATATAAACAAAATTCCACTCTATTCATCCATTTATTGCTAAGTACTCTCCATGCCATGTTCCACCAAATACATTCATAACTTGATTTACCATTCAATGTATTTCAAGCTGACTAATGTACATTTAATGTATTTCTAGCTGATTTTCCAGACTTCTAAAAATCAGTAAAATGTGAAAGGAACCTTAAAAAAAGCAAATAGTTTAATAGTTGTTATATTTATAACATTTCAAACACACACCAGCCTAGGCACCCTCCCAATTTTGCTACCATTGCAGATG
Organism: Vipera ursinii; assembly: GCF_947247035.1. Taxonomy (NCBI): domain Eukaryota; kingdom Metazoa; phylum Chordata; class Lepidosauria; order Squamata; family Viperidae; genus Vipera; species Vipera ursinii. The sequence continues at coordinate 64,185,542 of NC_139521.1, forward strand.
TGGCTGGTAGAAGCACAAGAAAAGCCCTTCTTAAAATGCATATGCTGGTTTGATTTCCATTCTCATTGCATCTTGCATTGTTGACAGCTCTAAAAAAAATCCAGCACTTCATTGGTGAGTGTGATTCTTCTCTCCTCATTTCTTATTTTTTAAGAAATCAATTTCCAGCTCAGGAATATCGGACAAAGTTTACAAACTACACATGCTCCAGACTTTCTTATCTTTTCTAAATGCTGACACTAAACAGGAAACACTTGGGAGCTAGAACAGCAGAAAAGGCATGGTTCTGCAGATAACAAGAGAGCTGACCCAACATCACGTAGAATGCATTATATATTTTTTGCAACTTCATCCTCTTTTAATGAGACAGATCATTTATTACATATTTTTGGTGACCCCTTTAATCTATAGATAGTCCTCAACTGAGCCTCAAATTTGTTGCTAAATGAGACATTTGTTAAGTGAGTCTTGCCCCACTTTACGACCTTTCTTGCCACAGTTGTTAAGTGAATCAGTGCGGTTGTTAAGTTAGTCACATTCCCATTGACTTGGCTAGTCAGAAGGTTGCAAAAGGTGATCCACGACACTGTAACAGTCCTAACTATGAGTCAGTTACCAAGTGGCTGAATTTGGATCACACGACCATGGGGATTGCTGCAATGGTCATAAGCATGAAAAATGGTCATAAGTCAATTTTTTCAATGCCATTGTAACTTTGAACGTTCTCTAAATAAACTGTTGTAAGTCAAGGACCACCTGTATTTTCCAAAAGATGAGAAATAAACAAAATTCAATAAATGCATACATTTAAAGCAATCTTATCCAATGACAGTCTTTCCAGGTGATCTAGAACAGAGGTCCCCACCCTTTCGGGAACCAGGGACCGGTTACATGGAGAGAGGTTTTTCCACAGACTAGAGGGGGTGTGGTTTTGTGCGCTGCCTGCATCCCGTGGATTGGGCTTTGCTTGTTTGTTGCTGGCACGCAACAGACTGGGAGTTGGGGACCCCTGATCTAAAATACAGCACTGATCATTCCTGCACATTATCTATACTAGTCTGGGGATGGTAGGACTCAGAATAACAAAATAACAGTGTTGGAAGAAATCTTGAAGGTCTTCTAGTACAAGTCGCTGTTCAAGCAGGGGACCCTATACCATTTCAGACAAATGGTTGTCCCATCTCTTCTTAAAAATCTCCAGCATTGGAGCATTCACAACTACTCATGTTATTTAGATGGGTTTAGAAACTCTGATGTAAAATGTCAATGAAATAGTAAAATCAACATGATTCTTCTCTCATTTTTAATTACTTTCAATTCATTGTTGCCATGGTCTGCCCTGCTTACTTCATTATCATGTTATTGACAACAATGAACAGGATAAATGATCAGAGTGAATGCAGAAGTTGGATCTAACCTTCGCAGCTGCATTTTCTCAAGAACAGTAACAGTTTTTACAATCTGCAGTTGTTGATTCCTTTTTTATTCTGTTGCCTCTTTCAATAGGGTAGATTAGACTAGCCATTTCTACCTCAGCCAAATTGCAATATTAGCCGGAAAACAGCAGTGGATCAATACAAGCTATTTTGTTTTCCTTCTGTGGTTGTCTTCCTCTATTCCATTTCTTTAGTTCTATTTCTATAGAAGAATAAATAAGGACTATCTATACAGAATCAATGATGATCTAGGAAATCCATGGTAGTCAAAAAGCTAAATGATTGTGAATTTATCCAAGTGAAAAATTACTGAAAGATTGAGATGCAGTAAGAAGGAGCGGGGAGGAGAACTCTTTCAAGCACAATCATTTCTCTTATTAATTTTGTGGTGTAAGCAATTATTCATTCAGTTGCTAATGTAGCAAAACAATTCACAATTCAATTTTATTGAAATTCTTTGTTTAGCAGTATAAGCCCATGTGCTAAGTAGCTTGCTTCCAAACCAATTCCTTTTGCAAAATCCAATCTATTTTACAACAAATTCATCTTTATCTCTATATGAAAAGACAAAGCAGTGGGGATATATGTCTTCTACAAATAGGGTCTGGGTTTTGAGGCATACCATTTTTTAAATTAATGAACTTTTCAAATTATATGATTATAGTCAAATTTCCCAACAATAATAAATCAGAATATCTATAAAAGTACTATTTAATATAATAGTAATAATGTTTAACATAATTGGAGGCAAGGCTATAAAGTGGCAACAGTAAGCTAAAATTACATGCATATAATTCAGAAAGAACCAAATCAAAAAAGCTTTTTAAATCTTACCTTAACCATGCATAATGTTTTTCTACGGAGAACTGCTAGTCAGCTATTTTAAACATTCCAAAGTCATCTTTTTATTAGCTGTCCAAACTGCTTTCCATTCAGATTATTATGCTTTACGTAAAACCATCCTTACAGTAGGTTTAGAATTTTTTAATACAATATACCACAACAACTGGTGGCTGTTGAAGATGGTGTATCCCTGGGTTGTATCTAATTGTAATTATAAGCAACACCGGTTTGGCCAAACCTCACTGACTACCAAGTCATTTACAGTACAGTCCATCTTCATGGTTTTCATATTATCCTATAAAGGCCTTATTGTTTGGGGCCACAAATATCAGAAATACTATGTCTTCACAAGGGTGCTCTGGATACCCTCCCATGTAATATATCAATAATACATAGACTTTCATGTCATTTCAGCCCTGTCATCTCTTAGCTGCTTGCTCAGTTTCTAGTTAAAGTAAGGCTAAAATGTGCAGTTAAATTAGAAATTAGAAAAAATAACAATAACTTCTATCTTCAATTATAATTTGTCTTGATGACATTCTTCTATTAGAAAAAAATTCATTCCTTTCATGTATTCCTATTTGAAAAACCAGGTCTTCATAATTCACTGAAATACTAATAGGGGAAGCCAGATTCAGTTAACAATGTGTTATTAACTGTAGCGATTTACTTAACAACTGTGGCAAGGTCGTAAAATGGAGCAGAACTCATTTAACAATGATCTTGCTTAGCAACATAAGTTTTAGCCACAACTCTGGTTGTAAATTGAAGCCTACCTGTATCAACTGAGGTAAAGTAATATTTTTACAAAACAATTATTCAGCTTAATCAACAATGAGCTTTGGTGGATACTTAAACTCATCAAATAGTAACAATTTCTCAAACTGTCAAAGTGAATATAGATATTTTGCATTTGTTGGTTGAAGTCTAGGCACCCCAACCATACGATTTGACATTTATTTATTCATTTATTGGATTTTAAGGCTGCCCAACTCCAAAACAACTCTGAATGCCTTGTAATGTTTAATATAAATCACATTGGTCTTCAAGGGCAGCCCCATGTAAAAGGCACTACAGCAGTCCAATCATTAGCTGATAAGACATGAGTCACCATCTGAAAAGCCCCCTTGATCATAGTTGCTATCTGCTCTTTGAGCAGTAGCTATGAGATTAGAAGAATCACCAAATTACACTACTCTTGAATGGTGAAGTACAACCCCATCCCAGACCAAAAGTAAAACATTCCAAACCCAGAGTAGACCAAACAGCCATAGCCACTCAGGGCTTGTGTGAAGCCAGCCAATTTGTCCCCATCTGAATCAAAACCCTTCCACATATTGGGTACAATGACAACTTCATCCACACAGCCTAGAATTGAGAGATATATCAAACCTGAAATAACAGATGATTTCACCTAGTTATTCCATGCAGATGTTAAAAGAGAGGGACGAGAGTGTCAAGGCAACCCATGAGTGAGGGGCCATGGGTGCAACCCATCCTCCTCTCAACCCCCACTGGGACCAACCACTTAAAAAGAAGGCAAACCACTGCATCACAGTGCTCACCATTCTCTACTCCTGCAGGCAGTCTAGAAGGATACTATGGTCAACAACATCAGAAGCTGCTGGAGATAAATGAGCCCAAGGTTCAATCTATCACTCCTATTTTGGCTCCATCAACAAATACACAAGCGATGTCTCCATACGGTACACTGCCCCGAAAATTGGCTGAAACAGATCCAGATGATCCACTTCTTCCAAAACAGTCTAAAACCACTGTTTGACAACCTTCCCCACAGAGGGAAGATTAGAAACTAGACAACCTTAGGAATCACCTGCTGCCTGCGTCAACTTCCCTCCGCCCAGTGCGTTCCCACAGAGAAGGCCTCCTTAGGGTGCCGCCGTTCGGAGAATGCCGTCTGGTGGCTCCCAGGGGGAGGGCGTTCTCTGTGGGCGCACCTGACCTATGGAACCGTTTACCGGTTGAGCTCCGGATGGCTCCCGACCTTTGCTCCTTCCGACGCGACTTAAAAACCTATCTGTTTGAGCAATCCGGTCTGGTCTGACGGGTTTTGTTTTAATTATTGTTTTAATGTAATTTATCTTCTGCATTTGGGCATTAGGGTTTAATTTGTTTTCAATTTCTGTATTTGTGCATTTTGATATTTATGTCACTGTTCACCGCCCTGAGTCCTTGGGGAGAAGGGCTGTATACAAATCAAATAAGTAAATAAATAAACAGCTATCCAGAATGGAAGAGTCCAATAATGGCCTATTGAGAGGAGGGTTTAACACCATTTCTTTCAAGACTGAACAAACCCCTCCCTCAAAGGTGCCAATGCTTCTTGAAGCACCTTAACAAGCCTAGGCCTAGTAAACAGGGGACACTTCATCAGGAGTTACAGAATCTAACTTAGTCCAGATAACATCATAAGACTCGTTTAGACTTCTGTCCAGTTGGGAGTCCAGTTCTGAGCAAATCCCACATTAGGATACTGTTCTTCAAGTGCTACAAATTTAAGCCAGCTGCAGATTGTAGCCAAGAATTAAACAAAAGAACATTTGCTTAAGGTAGTGCACACTAAGGTAGAAACCTTCAGAGAAACCTAGAGATGTTTAATTAAAAGCATTTCACTTAACTGCTTTGAACACTAATACATGGACCCATAGTAGAGAAAAGGCACTCACAGGATGGGTGCATTCAGTAACTGAGGAAATTTTAGCTGTTCGTAGAAGAGAAATTATATCCCATTCATTCTATGAGTGGTTTCTACCCAGGAAGAAAAAGCTGAAATGAAACAATCAAACAGCAAGGTCCATGAAATATAAAGTGCTATACAGTATGAAATCAATAGGCTAAACTGGGGGAAGCGATGGGTGTTACATTAACAGAAAATTAATCAGCAGGAAGATTCATATGTAAATAAGGTAATATTCAAATGATCTAAAATAGGTGCTGCACGTTCAGAGACCAGAAAATCCACTTTCCCCTCTTTATTTGCCTATTGTTTTTAGTACAAAGAATCACTTACTGTGCATGTAGCTAGGCAGTTCCATTCAGTAAATTATTAACCTTCCGAGAGAAAAATCAATGAAAGACATCACTGGTGGAAGAGGACTTCTGAACTGCATTATAAAAGTTCACTATTTTCCTTTAGATAGAAAGTGGTCAGGCCCTTCTCTATTTAGATAATCATGTTTACTAGAATCTTGATGTTTTCTGAATGAATTAATGCTTTGCAAGCAAATAAGTCCATTGGGAATTTGGAAAAAATGTTTTAAGCTTTGTCATACAAAATGGCTTCTGGTGAGCTTGGCCAATCAGAAACTGTCATGAGCCAGAAGGCAAACAAAGCATGAAGTTTTAACTTCTGAGGTCTGTGTGTGGGACAGAAGCATTGTTGAAAATACAGTTTTAAGCTAGGAGTTGACTTTGCAGCATGCTGATTTCTAATTCACTTTTTCTTAATCAAAACGAGGTTTAAAAATCAGGTAGCAAAGAGGATGGCAAGAAATTTAACAGAATAGTAGAATAGTAGAATTGGAAGGGACCTTGGAGGTCTTCTAGTATCTAGTTCCACCCCCAGCTCAAGCAGGAGTTCCTATACTATTGTCCAACCTCTTCTTAAAAACCTCCAGTGATGGAGCACCCACAGCTTCTGGAGGCAGATTGTTCCACTGGTTAGTTGTTCTCACTGTCAGGAAATTTCTCCTTAGTCCTTGATTGGTTCTCTCCTTGATTAGTTTCCATCCATTGCTTCTTGTCCTGCCTTCAAGTGTTTTGGAGAATAGGCTGACCTCCTCTTCTTTGTGGCAACCCCTCAAATATTGGAGCACTGCTATCATGTTAGCCTAGTCCTTCTTTTCACTAGACTATACCCAATTCCTGCAACCATTCTTCATATGTTTTAGCCTCCAGCCCCCTAATCATCTTTGTTGCTCTTCTTTGCGTGTTGGGAAATGTATTGGCAGAGGCATTACTGTCTCCAAGACTCACATTGGAGAATTTTTATCCATTTATCCAGTTTATTTCTCTGTATGAAAAGTTCAGGGATCACTCTAATGAAGAAACTAGAACATTAGTGCATCTCCAAAACTAGTCAGAAAATTCCTGTCACCATGTAAATCTCATGTTATCTTTGGATTAATTCATTTGAAGACTTTGTCCACATAATACAGCATATGTGTAACAATCAACTTCTTAATAAATATTGTACAACTGATAAAGAATATAAATTGGAGTCTGTGCATCTTAGTAGCAGATTCCACATTAGAAAAATATGATTAATTTAAAAATCCTTCACAGATGCTAAAGTTCCTAAAAAGTTCCTTGCCAGTCTAAGCTCTGGCAAGAGGGATTTAAACATATTTTTAATAAAATGATGCAATTTCACTAACTCTTCATTATCCATGCCCAATTATATATTTGGTTTTGCACTTTAAATTTCTAAATAATTTGGACCAAGGAAACCTTAATGTTCCCATTTCAATATATCCATTGGTATGAAAGATTTATTTCATGCATCCTTTATAGGAAAAAATGGCAGAGAACCTGAATTCCAACATTTTTTCTGTTATAATACAAAGTTGTAAAACCCAATTTCTAAAGAATTTGATTTTGCTTCTAGAGAACTTTTGCCATATTCCAATTTCTGATAAGTATTTGATGAAAACTGGTTTCTTGGAATATAATGGAAGCCACCCTTTAAATGAGAAACCATTTTAGAAATATTTTACTAAATAAAATATTGAGAGCCTTAAAGCCCAAATCCAAGAATATTTACTTGAAAGTGACTATGCTTAATTACATATGTTTTACATAGCTTACAACCTATGAGTATTCAAATGAGCCCTTTGTTTATTTGCATGTATATTCTCTCCCTTGCACTACATGTTTGCACCCAAAACAATCCCCAGATATTTCTCCAGCTTGAGAAACAGAAATATAATAAGGAGCAAGCGAGAGATCATGCCTATCATTTATCAATTAACATGTATTATTAGAAATCATAATGCAGCTGTGTTTCCGACACAATGCATTTCCATGGATGAGATGATATGTGGCAATTTCAGTGAATAAATTCATAAATGTCACCATCCAAGGAAGTGGGCAGGTCTGAGTATGCAATTAAGAAAAATCTCCACAATGATATGAACTCTGCCACTAATTAATGGAACTATTTTCCAATGAACTGTGGCAGAAAAGGAGAAAAAAAGGGGAAAAAATATGTGTGTATTAGCTTTGGATGAATAATCAAGAACAGTTCTGGGGGGGGAAACTGGATTTCCTTTTTTTCCCTTTTTTTTAATTCAATCAATTCTTAGAAGTTGGGGATTGACTTTGGGCCAGTCCCCATATCTCAGATCTAGAATGGGAAGTCAGACAATATTAGCAACCAACCTGTATGGCACCAGGGCATAAATTATGATCCATAGCCTTCAATCAAGAGGCCTTCAACCAGAAAAAGATTAGTTGGTCTGAACAACAATCAACTGTATAAGTAAATGTGGCCCACCAAGAGTTTCAGAACATCAGAACAGAGCTAACAAACATCTCTGGAGAATGAAGAATATAACATTCACCAACCCACTTCCTATCTTAAAAACTTAAGGACATTCTGAAAATGTTTTGCAGAGGACCCCGTTAGAAGAATGAAAGAATGTAGACAGTAAAATAAGTTCTGTAGATAATCTGCAGATGTCCCACATGTTATTGTGGTTTCTTATATATGCATGAAAGGGACGCGGTGGCTCAGTGGGTTAGGACGCTGAGCTTGTCGATCAGAAGATTGGCAGTTTGGCGGGTCGAACCCCAAGTGCCGCATAGCAGAGTGAGCGCCTGTTACTCATCCCGGCTTCTGCCAACCTAGCAGTTCGAAAGCACGTAAAAATGCAAGTAGAAAAATAGGGACCACTACGGTGGGAAGGTAACAGCATTCCATGTGCCTTTGGCATCTAGTCATGCCGGCCACATGACCACGGAGATGTCCTTGGACAAACACTGGCTCTTCGCCTTTGAAACGGTGATGAGCACCGGCCCCTAGAGTTGGAAACGACTAGCACGCATGTGCGGGGGAACCTTTACCTTTACCTTTTATATATGCATGATCAAAGTGAAAAGTGAAGATGGATATATATAAAGTGTATATTATTTCAACCAACAAGAGATAGCATGCATCTAAATGACAGTTGCTGGTGAATAATTAGTCAACTTCTTGGAAGCATATGATAGTGAAGAAGCATACCCCAATCAAGGAAATGCCAAACAAGCCAAGATTAAACAGCCCAACCAAGGAACCACCAAGACCAGTCCCAGCAACACTGACAGGACAAGCCCCTAAAATACAAATTGAGAGCAAACCCCACTTCCTACTAGAACTGATGGTGTTACTTAGCTTCAGTAATGAAATATCTGCAAGAAAACAACCAAGCTCAGAGAGCACCAAGGAACCTTCATTTTTTTGATCAGAACCAACAAACCACTAACTGCTTGATTAATCATTGTCCTTAATCTCTTAAAACCTGCACTTTCTCCCATTTTCTTCTCCTTTCAGCTGTTAAAAAAAATTGAAATATGAGGAAAGAGAAAATCCTCTGAGCCTCTGTTTCCAAAGCCCACTAAAGTCTTCAAACTTTTCAGGACCAAACTAGATAATAAAAGCAGAATGTAATGCCCCACACTACTCCTGTTTATTTAATTAATGAATTTATTTTAAAAAAACTAAACCCTATCAGGTCCAGTGCATATAACAAGGGGAGAGTCCAGTTCCTTCAGAAAGAAAAGTCATCTCATTGCTGGGCAGAATTTCAAAAAAAAAATCTTCCACTGGAAACAATGAAAATACCAAAGGTTACTCTATGTTTGAAAGGGAAGTGAAGGCAATACTCTTCCATTCTGTGTGATTCAATTGTAATTGTGAAAAAATATATAACCCATATTGCAGAAAACAACATACAGTGTATATGTCTTAGACTTCACAACTTCAAGTACCTGTTGTGTAAGGGAAAAAATGGTGAATGCTAATTTATGTGCCAGCTGCTGAGTTTCCTTTATGAATAACTATTACTGTTGCATTCTAAAAACAATGCAGGAATTTTCCCATTATCTGACAAGAAATGTAACTAGGAGATCAGTTCCAAAATAGTTAATTGAACTGAAGAGATCCAGATATGGTATTAAAATTTAGGGATGAATTCAGGAATAATGTAGATAAATTACTCAGTCTGACAAAGAATGCAACATCTTTTCTATGTTGGGCTTGACAGACAAGCATTAAATAAATAAAAGGGAAACCATCTTCAATAAAGTTGAAGAAAACTCTAATTGACATCTTGACAGCCATTGCCCACCTGTATTATATAAGTCAAAACTGCAGCACAATATTAGCTTCCTTTGTTCCTAATGTGCAAATATGTGCAAAGTTAAAATAATCCCTATTCCATTATTTATCCAGTACTACAATAGAATATCTAAATAAGCAATCAAACATAACAAAACAAAACAAAAGACACACACACAAAAAAAAAACCAGAAGAATTCAATCCTTGATCAAAGAGAAATCTAATCTATTCTCCTATGAGGGAGAAATGAACCCCCCCCCCTCTCTCTCTCTCTCTCTCTCTCTCTCTCTCTCTCTCTCCCTCTCAATCTTGATTCATTAAAAACAAAAGAAGTGTATTGCTCTAGTGATCATTTGATGACTAGGGCCTACAGCTCACAAATGACAAGACACAGTGATAACGCTGCATCTCAACTCTATTCACTACAGAATGAATTTGGCGACCCTTCTACTCCATAGGGAAAATTCATCCTATGTATCAGAAGGGAAACAAATCTAGCATGTCACGTAAAAGTCTAAGACAGAACCTGTCCCTGGAACAGCTAATTGCTTATATGCATGAAAGAGTTGCTTGATTGTGGCGAAGGTAATGTGCAGACCTGTTCAATTATACAAGTGTATTATGAATTCCTATAGTTCAGCCATAGTTTTACCGTACCATTTGCTGTTTAAAAGAGATGCATTGTAGATGTTTATTTCTACAAAGGGACATAGGAAAGCAAAAAAGGCAGCCACACGCATATTCAGCGGAGAAAACAGCACTCTCCTTACTCCACTATAGCAGCGGCTGCCTTATTTGTTACTTCCTTTGAATTAACCCATTTCAATATTTTATCACCTCTTTCAATGTCATTTTGAAAGGCAATTGAGCTATTACACTGCCTCTGTCCTCTGCTCTAATAATCTAACTTGTCCTTGTCAGTTCTATAAATCTTATACATCAAAGGTGCCACGACACAGGACAAAGGAGCTGCCCCAGTGCTTAAACACTCCAGGTAATGTGACAAAGTTCCTTACTTCCACTTCATGATATGTACTAATGCAACCGTAGTGTTAAAAGAAACACCTTTGAATTCTGATCTGAGTGGTTATTTCGGTGGGAAGTGGGCTGGCTGCAAAGTCTCTTTCTGTCCGGAGAGACTAATGGACAGAAACCAAGCAAATGCTATACTGACCATTGTGTGCTAAAACCATCCTAAACTGTAAAAATCAAAAAACCAATTCACTCTTTTGCATTGTTTTGTTATGCCAAAACCCAAAATGTCATGTCACATACATCCGTAAAACCTTTTGTTTAAAAACAGCCGTGGATTTTACAGATTTGCTTAAGAAAATGCCACCAACAGTGAAAACATTTTGGCTTTACACTCAATCATTTCCCAAATCAATAAGCCATTGATCAAATCTTTGTTTGCCCTATGGGGAAGAAAAAGATGCAATATACTACAGTATTTCTCCACTTCTCAGCAGAAGCATGGAGGGACAAAACATGAAAGGAACACAATTTATACACTACCAATTTTATATACTAAGTGCAGCAAGTATCCCAGAAGTACATTATATCTGTTATATTTCACTGGGCGGTTGAGAGATACAAAAGAAAATGATTTCAATAACTGATTGAATAAGTTATTTAACATTTATCTGTTGTCTTATGGCCATAAGCAAGCTTAACATTCTGTCCATTCTGTTCAAAAAAAATATTAGACCACTTAAGGTTTATTTTAATGCTTCCCTTCTGCTTCCCTTCATTCAGCAATACTATAGCAGTGGTGGCGAACCTATGGCACGCATGCCAGAGGCGGCACTCAGAGCCCTTTCTGTGGGCATGTGCATCATGCCCCGGAGATGGCAACTGTCCCTCTTCAAGCAGCCACCTGCTAACTCGCCATGTGGCTGGATGCATCCCAGCAGGGCTGATTTCTCTCCCCCCACTCCATCCCATCCTTCCTGGCCTTGCATGCTCTCTTTTTCCCAGGCACGACCCACTGCATCACCTCCTCAGCTGTCAGCCGGCCATCCAGCTCAGAGGCGGCTTCTTTGAACTGCTGGCGGCAGGCTGCGGAGCCCCAGAGTGCGCCGGTCGAGGGGCCAGCAGGCTGTGGCTGCTGACAGACACCATAGGCCCCCATGCACTCGCTGGCCTCTGTGTGCGGGGGCTGATGGTGTCAGGCAGCAGCCGCCCCAGCCCTTGCCTTGCCCCATGGCAATGTCACCCCTACCCTGCCTCACCTCACCCCACAGGAGGAGCATCCTGCCTACTGCCCCACCAGCCAGAGACCCCCTGGATCTCCCCTAAACCTTCCCCCCACAGGCGTTCCTCCCCACAAGCAACATTGAGGTGACCACACCCACCTTGGCCACACCCACCCAATCTGCCATGACCACCACAGGCACACGCACCCGGCACCCGGCAATAAATAAGTGGGTTTTGGGTTGCACTTTGGGCACTCGGTCTCTAAAAGGTTCGCCATCACTGCTATAGCAGAAGGAAAAGAAGCAGAAACAAACGTGGAAACTGACCTTTTTGTGCTGACACCAAAGTTGTACAATACTGTCCATTAGAAAACACAGCATTCTACATTGAATGAACCTTTATTCTCAAAGAACAACCATGTATACGTTGAGATTGGCTAAGTCTCCTTTCGTGCCCCCCACCACCACAACTCACAGTGGCAACAAATCCACCATCTTATTACACCACATGAGCTAATTGCACACATCACACCAGCCTCTCAAGTCACTCATACATAAAGTTATTTCCTGTTCAAGAGCCTGACAGCCCATGGATAGAAGCTGTTCTTCAGCCTGTTGGTACGGCTGGCTATACTCCTGTAACTCCTACCCGATGGTAGGAGAGTAAAGAGGTACCGACGAGTGTGTGACTCGTCCCTGAGAATTTTCCTCACTCTTCCAAGGCAGTGGTCCCTGGTGATGTCATCCAGTGGTGTCAGGGGACAGCCCACAATGTTTTGTGCTGTGCTCACCACCCTCTGTAATACTTTCCTATCCACAGCTGTCAGGCCAGCATACCAAACCACAATACAGTGCGAGAGGACGCTCTCTACAGTAGACCTGTAAAAGAGGGTCATTAGCTGTTGTTCTACCCTGTTCTTCTGCAAGACCCTGAGGAAGTGGAGTCTCTGTTGGGCCTTTCTGGCCACCTGGCTTGTATTGACTTTCCAGGTAAGATCTTCACAGAGGTAGACTCCCAGGAATTTAAAGGAAGAAACTCTCTCCACACAGCTCCCCCTGATGTAAAGTGGGGCAGGTTCCTCTAAATTCTAAATTTAAATTTAAATATTCTAAATGACTTTCTAGAACATTCTTAAGATGACCCTTAAGAGGTCTAGTATATTTTAATGAAAATTATTGTCCTGTACAGAATGTTAGACTTTCTTGTGGCGATAAAAAACACCAAAAAAGGTAGGGATTATTAATGATAAACTCAGCAAAGCATCTTTCTACTTAGTATTGCATATTTTAACCGCAGCAAGATTGGCATATGCCCAAAAATGGAAAAGAAAGAAAAACCCCACTGAAGAAGAAATAATAAATAAAATTTTATCATGCGCCGAAATAGACAGGTTAGCTCTAGAGATTAAAAATAAAACTGAAACAGAGTATTGTGAAATTTGGCAAAATTTGTACAATTGGTTAGAGATAAGCAGGATCGCTGAGATGAATATTTATTGATTAGTTGATAATGTAAGGACTTATTAGCACCTATATCAGGACACAACTGAAAGATATGTAAATATAACATTGACAACTGAAAGACAGTTTACCAAAAGATTTACAGATGTTATATGTACAGTTTGTTATACTCTGTCCTGTCATAGAATGTATTTTAAGTTTCTGTTTTTTTTTCTGTAACATAAGGTAATACTAATAGCAGTGTTGTAGCCAGGGAAGTTGAATCATGTCCACTTTTGTTTTTAAATGTACATTTAATAAAATTTTCTTTAAAAAAAACACACCCAAAAAGGTATATGCTAAATTACCTACTACCTCAGCTATTGAAATCATTGTTTTTCATATCTCTCAACCATCCAGTGAAATATAACAGGAATAAATTTTCATTAAGGACTCTCCAAGAATGGCACATACTTTTTTTTAGCACATAACAGCTGTAGTGGTCTAAAGGAAATTTTTGAATTCTTTGAAATCAGAATTATTAATCACTCCATCCAGCTAAATGCATTCTTTTAAAATTTCTTATCATGCCGAAGCAGGTGAATCACACATGCAGTATATAAAGTATACTGTATATCGTTTGCTAGGTAACAGCAGAAATTCTTGGTTGTCCCAGTACATACAGTATTTCTTTCTAAAACACAGTTTCATATGGCATTATACCATATATGCATACATGTATTTTTTTTCCCCTCACAATTTTCTTCCGGAATTCCATTCAACTTTGCAAAAGTTTTGTCAGAACTTCTGAGGAAAGGGAAATGGCAGGGGTACAGCCTGTACCAATCAAACACAAGCATCAATTGTAGCCCTTTGGTTACACATGATGTGTACATATGAAGATACAACTTCTCCTCAGAATACCAAGAGCCTCTATAACAAACCCTAGCTTTCTTATGCAGAGTTGCATGAGAATAGAATAGAATAGAATAGAATAGAATAGAATAGAATAGAATAGAATAGAATAGAATAGAATAGAATAGAATAGAATAGAATAGAATAGAATAGAACAGAACAGAACAGAACAGAACAGAACAGAACAGAATAGAATAGAATAACAGAGTTGGAAGGGACCTTATAGGTCATCTAGTCAATCCCCTGCTTAAGTAGGAGACCCCACACCATTTCTAACAGATGGTTGTCTAGTCTCTTCTTGAAAGCACCAATGATGAAGCACCCACCACATCTGAAGACTGTTCCATTGATTGATCGTTCTCATTGTCCGAAGATTCAAAGTTACACAACAGCACTGAAAAGTGTCACCTATGACCAGTCCCTGCACTTTTTCAGCATCCCCCATGAGATCAAAATTTACAATGGTTGCAGCTTTCCAGGGTCATATGATCACCATTTGCAACCCTACCCAGCCAGCTTCCAACAGGCAAAATCCAAAGGGGAAAAAATCAGATTCACTTCATGATTTTGTCACCTAACAACTGCAGTGACTTGCTTGGAAAAAGAAAGGTCATAAAACCAGGCATGATTCATTTAACAACCCTCTTGCTTAGCAATAGAAACTCGGTCCCAATTATATTCATAAGTCAAAGACTACCTGTATCTTGCCTCAAAACACACACACACATACACACACAACTGCTGAACTATTATTCAGCATTGGTCTGAAACTTTACATTCAGCTTCATCTGGAATCTTGGCCAAATTAAATATGTTTCCACTTTTTTAAAGGTGTTAACTGGTAGGCAGTGGGATTTATTTAGACAAAAATGGGGGGGGGGGTTCCCCAAAGCAGTGCTTTTTTTTGTAAAAGAAAAAGGTGCCGGAACTCACACATGTCATACAACCGGCCTTGCCTACCCTACAAAGTTCCATCCAAAAAAGGTGCCGGAACTCCGTTCTGAGCGTTCTATGAGAAAAAAAGCCCTGCCCCAAAGAAACTATTTTGGGTTGAATGTGTTTTTCTGAGCTGGTTTGAAGGAAAATTTAGCATTGTTTGCTTGCAAAAGCACTGCTTTTGTGTTTTGTATTTGGTCATACCAGGGCAAAGAGAAGCAACTTTTCCATTGGATGCTTAGAATGGTTATAAACAGATGTCAGGAATTGCAAAGTTTGGCTCTGTGGCTAAAGAGTTAAGAGGCCTGAATTATAGACTGAATATTCAGAACATTGCAGACTATATTTTAAGCAAGCTGGTCAGGACTACATTATTTGATCTTGTTCTCCTGATGGTTTGGCCGTCTGCATTTTTTTCCTTTGCTTCATGCTAGAAAGGCTTTCTTTTTCACCAAAGCTCTAAGTGGTTTGTTTGTTATTAGCGTTCAAGACCGTTTCAGTCAAGCTGTTCAGCTGTGTTTTTTCAGTCCCATAAGGATAGAGGCAAGGAAACCTCTGTACACGGTCCAGGATTCTCTGTTCAAATTTATTTCTTTCAAACCAAGATAAATTGAATTGGAAAGGCATATGTATTCAGAGCTATCAGAAAGTGATGGATAAAGTCTCAGGACAGGGTAGCGGCAGGTTTCTCACCCCTAATGTAAAATACAGTTAACAACTGTGCAGTGAACAAAATAATACATTGTTTTTAAATATCATGACATTTACATGAAAGTAAGCAAATGAACCAGCAGGAAAAGGTACATGGTTCACTTCTGAAAATTAATGCAAAAATGCAAATGAAGATGAACCCAAAATTCTGCAGTGGACAAATCTTTTGAACTCGACTCCAATTGTTTGACAAACTTTCAAATATAGATAACCATATGCTGAAAATTGTCCATTTGTGCTGTAAATAAGTAAACTGTAACAGAAGCAGAATCAGCTTCACAGAGAGTATTTTTTGTATTTTATGTCTGGTGTACAGTAGTTACAAAATGTGAAAGTTGACATCCATTATAAAAATTAAATACTTTGGGCTGGCTGTTAAAGCAAGATGGAAAATTTTACAAACTTTAAGACATCACCCTGTCAACAAAAGTGCGTATAGTCAAGGCTATGGTCTTCCTAGTTGCAATGTATGGCAGTGAAAGCTGGACCATAAGAAAGGCTGAGTGCCAAAGAATTGAAGCCTTTGAACTATGGTGCTGGAGAAGACTCCTACGAGTCCCTTGGACTGCAAGGCGATCAAACCGGTCAGTCCTAGAGGAGATCAACCCTGACTGCTCTTTAGAAGGCCAGATCCTGAAGCTAAAACTCAAATACTTTGGCCACCTAATGAGAAGGAAGGACTCACTGGAGAAGAGCCTAATGTTGGAAAAGATTGAGGGCAATAGAAGAAGGGGACGACAGAAAATGAGGTGGCTGGATGGAGTCACTGAAGCAGTAGGCGTGAGCTTAGATGGACTCCAGAAGATGGTAGAGGACAGGAAGTCCTGGAGGAACATTGTCCATAGGGTCGCGATGGGTCGGACATGACTTTGCAACTAACAACAACAACACAGAGATACACACACACATGCACACACACAAGCATTGTATAAGCAGAATGTATAAAATTTAGTTTTGTATAAATGATATATAAACAGGATTTGGGGGGTACAGATTTATGACAGCAAGAAGATAACACCATGATGTTATGCAATATTCTGTGAATCACTTTCAAGTTATATGAATCCTGCTTTAAGTCTCATACTAGGATAATACTCCAAATAGGGTTTAGACAACTATTTCTTGGTTAGCTCTTTATTGTCTTTGATTTGGAAGCTGCATCTCAGTCCAATTTCATGAAAACCTATTTCAAAAACTATTGCAATACTATTTCAAAAACTGTTTGCAAGTGGTTAGATCTTTGACAAAAATATCCTACTCTGAAATGACAAAAGGGAGGAAGATAAAGAGAGGGAGGAGAATGTCATGAAAAGAAAGGAAAATGGGAGACAGAAAGAGATTGAATGAGTAGTGAAGTTCATTTTCAGGCCTGCACACTGTTTGTATCATCCCTATCTTCTCTTAAGCCATTACAAATTATTCCTAATGGAATGCAGTCCTTCACCACCACCCCAAAAAATGTGGCTTACTCATTCTCTGAAACAGATTAATGTCATCTTAATGTCATCAAATAGTCAATTCACAGAAATTGGCCAATTTACAGGAATTTGGGAACGCAGAGCTTGTCGATCAGAAGGTCGGCAGTTTGGCGGGTCGAATCCCAAGTGCCGCGTAACAGAGTGAGCGCCTGTTACTCATCCTGGCTTCTGCCAACCTAGCAGTTCGAAAGCACGTAAACATGCAAGTAGAAAAACAGGGACCACTACGGTAGGAAGGTAACAGTGTTCCATGCGCCTTTGGCGTCTAGTCATGCTGGCCACATGACCACGGAGACGTCCTCGGACAAGCCCTGGCTCTTCGGCTTTGAAACGGAGATGAGCACTGGCCCCTAGAGTTGGAAACGACTAGCACGCATGTGCGGGGGAACCTTTACCTTTACCTTTAAGGTGGTGTCAAATGCAGGGTCTCCTCATTCAATTCTTATCTTCTGAACACTGTGCTTTCTTACCATGTTGTATTGTCATCTTGCTCAACAAAGCTCTCAGTTCCACTAAAAGATCATCCAACCCTGTACTAGAGTCCCTTTTTCTAATCCATAACAAGAGATTCTTATTGTAGTAGTAACCAGGCTCTCTCCTCTAATGGCTTTCTAGAATAGCCCTGATTAAAAACTCTTAACAAAGGGATCATCAGTGCGAGAAGCCCATGCTAGCTTGAATCACTAGGAATAAGAAAGATAATGAGTCAATTAATACCTCAGTAGAGCAGACATATTTCAGTAGAAAAATAACCAGGAGATTTCTCTTACTCTGCAAAAAATATAATCTTTGGTCTAGCAGATGTTGATGGACTGCGCCCATGGTTTTGAAGAGCGGACAAGTAATTTTGTATATTTAACTCTTCCTTATGGATATATATTTGGAAAATACGGTACACGAAGAATGAAAACTTGCACAATTGGGATTTTAGGTGTTGCTTTGCTTAAATTTATCTTATTTGCATGGGAAGAAACGATGTTCTTAGGGAAACATTCTTAGGGAGGTACTGAGCTTACAAAGGGAAAATCAAATTAATATAGTCTGCCACACTTGGTCAGCTTCCACGTCTCCAAATAATATGTCTTACAGAACTGTCATTCTTTGATGTTTATGTGCCAAGGGGGGTTAAGAGTGGGCGAAAGGAGGGAAGAATCCTATAAATGGGTTCACGATTGTAAGCCAAGAAGTGGAAAATATTTAATGCAAACTGAGATTTGCAAATAAGAATCTGAACAGGTTTTATTTTGTAAATGCTAGTAGCTACCTCCCCAGTGTAAAGCTAACCCTTGGAATCCTTTTGTTATTTAAATTACAAGCTAGAATGAATGTAGGAGAGTAGACTAAGCTGGATATTGATTCCACATACATTTCATCCGAATGAATAGACTTCCTGTATTTCAGGTTCCACATCAGGTTGAAAAACCTTTGATTGATGTGGGATCTGGGCATCCTGCAGATCTGGTATCCTGCAGTATCTGCAGATCGGTATTTCTCAAGCCTAGCAATTTTAAGACGTGGGGACTTCAACTCCCAGAATTGCTCAGTCAGACATGCTTCCAATATTTGAGGGTCTGTCACAGAGAAGATGGAGTCAACCTATTCTCCAAAGCACCTGAGGGCCAGGCAAAAAATAACAAATGGAAGCTCGTCAAAGAGAGCTTCAACCTAGAATTAAGGAGAAATCTCCTGACAGAACAATTAATCAGTGGAAAGGTTTGGCTCTAGAAGTTGTGGGTACTCCATCACTGGAAGTTTTTAGGAAGAGATTGGACAACCATTTCTCTGAAATGGTTTAGGGTTTCTGCTTCAGCAGCAGGTTGGACTAGAAGACCTCTAAGGTTCCTTCCAACTTAGATCAGTCCACACAGAACAAGAAAGTAATCGTATCGTGTTCACTTGTCACTGAGATGTGTCTGTACGGGACAAGAAGCTGAGCAAATCATTTACCAAGAAGGCAACTTAATTTAGCTGACACAGTAGGGCTTAAATTAAGCAAATATAAGAAAATTATCTAGAAACCTATCTTGGTTAACAGCTGAAAAAAAAATGTATGGCTACATCACTGTTTTCTCAGTCTAAAACAGCAAAAAGTCATTAAGATTTCCCTCTGAATGTAAAGGCAATAAGATTATAATATTAATAAAACTGCAATATTAATACCTTGCAAAAAAAAATTAAATGCAAATGCTCTACCATATCCACAATAATGACCCCTGCCCCCAGCAATTTAATATATATAAGGGAGCAGCCCAGACTGATGTATGCTATGATTAAGCATAAAGGACTAAGACTGGACCAAAACAAAGATAATATATTATATGAAGACTCACCTACCAAATAACGATAACATTCATTTCTTGAGCTACAAATCAGATGTAGTACAACCTAAAATAAATCTAAATTCAGAAATAGAACCTGAAACAAATATCATAGGTAGCTACATGCGGGAAAGAACAACTTTCTAAATTATGCATAACCTCCAAATCTACCTTAAAAAAACATTTAAAAGTTTTGTGAGTTTACAGAAGCCCGAGATTCTTACAGTATCTTCCCTTGTATTTCTAGGAAAGTTATATGCCTATGCAACATTTTGGTGATAGCTCTACATAAAAATGCTGAATGAACTGCATTTGACACCTAGCTGAAATGAGGAAAAAGTCATATTGTTCTTCATACATTTTATGAAGTGGCTTAGAAAATATGTGTATGTATGTGGGATGATCAGGGGACTGGAGGTTAAAACATATAAGGAATGGTTGTTGGAATTGGGTGTGTCTAGTTTAATGAAAAGAAGAACTAGGGGGTGACATGATAGCAGTGTTCCAATATCTCAGGGGCTGCCACAAAGAAAAGAGGGGCAACTATTCTCCAAAGCACCTGAAGGCAGGACAAGAAGCAACGGATGGAAACTAGTCAAGGAGAGAAGAAACCTTGGAACTAAGGAAAAACTTCCTGACAGTTAGAACAATTAACCAGTGGAACAACCTGCCTCCAGAAGCTGTGAATGCTCCAACACTGGAAGTTTTTAAGAAGAGACTGGACAACCATTTGTCTGAAATGGTATAGGGCAGGGGTGTCAAACTCGCAACATCATGTTACATGTTGCGACGTATTATGACTTTTTTGCCATTGCCTGCAATGAGGTAGGCGCAGTTTTGCTATGATGCATCCGGCCCGCAAGCCGGCAGTTTGACACCCCTGGTATACGGTTTACTGCCTGAGCAGGGGGTTGGACTAGATGACTTCCAAGGGACTTCCATCATCATCATCATCATCATCATCATCATTGTTGCTATCTGCAACATTTAAAATACAGCATTCATAAAAACAGTCTCCCTTCCCTCATAATACAGTCACCCACTCTGTTGATGCCCAATCAACAAATCATTGCAAGCCAGAAAGGACAGGCTAACTGATAATGTGGCCATAACAAGGTGAAGACAGCCCAGGGATCAGAGATAACCCTCCTTTGGGACAAGATCTTTCACCAGTCCTGATCATGTTGATCCCTGGTATAACATCAATCCTGAAAAGAGGGGAGCCTAAATATGCCCATTCTGCAAAAATTTCTTTACCACACTATCGTTTTTGAAGTGGAACAAAGAAATAAGCACAGCTTTTAGACTAGTGACCTAACAGATGTCCTTAGGCTTATAATCTCAGTAGCATAAAGTTTCAATATGAAGTCTTACATAAATCTTTCATAAAATATATGAAAGAATCCTTCAAAGAGGGAAATTAGGTTGTCATATGATGTGCATGAATGCTGACATGCCCCAGATGTTTAATTACTATTCTTGAAGATAACCCAGGTGCTTAAAACTGCCATTTCTGAGAAGAGTGCTACTAGCCATAAATGTGCACCTTCAAACAATGCAGCTCTCTAAAGCGAGCTTTACAGCTTTCCAGCCTAAGGTTTCCGTATTATTATTATTATTATTCAAAACTAGCATGCTTCGTTTCTTACTGGTGTCTTCATTTGTAGAGATTAAATTGTATCAGTAAAGGCAGATTCGATGTTAATTATTTGCTGTATGATTTAGTTTAAATATAGAATGATTTATAGCTGAGCTTTGGATCAATACGGAGGTGGGGGAAGAGAGAGCAAGCAACCATGAACAGCCTCGTTGTGTTCCTCCAGCAACATTGAACAGCAGCTTTGATTTTGATAGATCTGTTTCTAAAGAGAACGAGGCATGGTTCAACCATATATGACACAGGGTTTTACTGTTTGGGAAGGATACCGTGCTCCTTAATATGACTGCATATTCCAGCATGTGCAAGGACTGCAAACAGAAATCCATGCTAAGAACTAAGAAAAGATGGGAATGCTAATCACCAAGGAGGAACGCACAAAAGCAGCTGTGTATCCTTGTCCAGAGATAGGTGGTGGGTTCATCTGCTTCAGTTTTGTCCATTCTGATTGGCACAAGAGATCACCAAGATTTCAGGAAGAGGTTTTCTTCAGCCCTGTTCTTTTAAGTGAAATTCTTTTTTTTTCTTCAAGACTACACTGAGGGTCTTTTGCATGCGATGCAGCTGCTGTTGCTGAGATATGGGCTTCTGGGAGCATTAATCCTACACCACAGACTCCGGCATTAAAGACAACTCAACAATGGTGTTAGTTAGTAATTTTAGATCTCAGGCTTAATGGTCTTAGGGGAGCTTTGCTTTAGCTAGCTATGTTTCAACTCTCAAGTATATAAACAATATTCTCCTCTGTTGCCATTCTGTGTTTCTACAGTTACAATATTGCTGTTGTGATTCAGGGTCAGCCTGTGGGTTCGGCAGTTGGGTCGGACGATTCAGAGGAGAAGGAGGGGGGTGTTGGAGAGCTTGCTGAGAATAATATTGAGGCTCCACAGAGCCCTCAGCCAGGCCCCTCTCATCTGGTCACGACGCAGACCCAGCTGTGTGAGCCTGACAGCGTGGATGAAGATGACCCACAGCTGGCCCTGTTCAAGGATGCCCGAAGCAGGAGGCAGTCAATCAGGAAAAAACAGAGGAAGGCAATGGGGCACCTCGGAAGGAGGCAGAGAGAAGCCACGCCCTGAACTGTTTAAAAGGGGAATGTGTGGGAGGGCTGGTTTGCTGAAGGCAACCGTTTGAATAGCTCCTGTTTCATGGTTCGTGTTTGCTCTCTTTGCTCTGTTTATGTTTTTATGTTAATAAATTTGGCAGGCTTAGTTCCAGCCTCTTGCCTTCTTGTAAAAGGGGTTGTCCCTGCCTTTTCTGCAGGGCCGGTAGCAGGCTGGTACAGAACAATTGCAGCAAGAATTCATTCTCACAAAATACAATCACTAGCCCCCATAAAGAAATACTCTGAGCATGTACAGTTTCACATTTTAAATTCACAAATCACTATTGTGTCTAGAGGAATAAAAAGCTTCTTCTGCTGCCATGTTAAACACATTTACTTGGAAATAGAATTGTTTTGCTTATGCTGGGACTTTTGCTTTCTTAGTCGAAGGGACCAAGTTGTGAGGCTTTCTCCCCTTAAGCACAGGTTGAGCTCTAGGGACAAACTGAGTTTCCATCTATGATCAGTAAAGATAATCCAGACTTCTTTCTAAAAAGCTCCTCAAAATTCTGGTTTGACGTCATGAAAATAACCAAGTTATGTATCTGCATAGCTCATGCAGAAATATTTTTTTTTCGAAATAAATATGCTGAGTTTGACACATCCAAAATTCAGAACAGCTTTCTCAACTTTTACTGATGGATAACTATTTTTTTTAAAAAAAAACTAATGCTTTATTGAGAAGCAGTTTGGCGTAGTGGTTGTTAAGACATCAGCCTAGGAATGGAGAGATCATGAGTTCTAGTCTCACCCTGGACATGAAGCCAGCTAAGTTTCCTTGGATCAGTTACTCACTCTCAGCCTTAAGAAGCAGGAAATGACAAACTATTTCCAAAATCTTGTCAAAAAACACCTGCAGGGATTAGTCCAGACAGTCACAAGAGTCAAAAATGACTTGAAGGAACAAAACAAAACAAAAAAACTTTTTTAGCAGGAGTTGAAGATCTATCAACATTTGCTTAGCTTAGCTCGATTTTGTTATACTGGAAGAGGCATAGGGGGACTGTATAAGAACATAAGAGAAGAGTAATGTCTTTGTTGATTAAAACCAAAGGTCTACATAATCCAACCCTGGAATTATATTAGCAGCTAGTCAGTTATCTTGGATAATGTACAAGGTAGACATGATACTGGTTAGCACTGATACTGTAGTAGCATATTCATTTTATCATTTGGGCTTCGATAAGGATAATTTTTCATGATTATCTATCAGTCATTTGAACTTTTATTCTGTATATTTGTGTTCTTGTTCATTCTGATACCTACTTTGCCACCATTTTTTTTCCTATTCCTTTTGACTTTTTCACACACTGTATTCTTCAATAACACTTGCCTTCACATTATGTGTTCAAAGTAGTTCAGCTTTAGTTTCATTATAAAGAATCAGTTGGGCATAGATGCTCACATTATAGATATTCCAGCTACTACCATTGATAAGTCTGTCTTCTTTGAGATATGCATTTTCTACGAGACAACCTTGTCTGATCTCAAACACTAATCACAATCTTCCGTATTGTAGAAAACAAATCAAAACCTCCCTTGCCATTGTTTTCTAGGGCAAAAAGGTTAAAAATTACAATCAGGACAAAATGTGAGTAATCGCAATGGGCTCAACACAAAGTTCAAAATGTAGTAAGAGGTACCTGCGTCCAGAATGCCAGAGACCTTTCTAATTAGAATTAGAAACATAATTCTTTATTGGCCAAGTGTGATAAATAACTAAAGGTCTTTTCTTCAAAGAGATTTCCATCTCCATCTGCAAGGTTAAATCAAGAGCCAACAACCAAAAAGCCACATACAACAAGAACCCCATAAACACCACACAGAGAACAGCCCAAAGCACACACAGTTCTAGAGAGATGTTCCCCAAGGATGGGTTTCCACATGAGTCTGAAATCTTGGAAGACAAAACCTCTGGTCCCGGTGTTGAACCCAGATTGGATCCTGCCAAATCAAGAAAAACCACAGCTTCTTGGTACCTGACCATAGAGTGTCCATCTTGGAAACCTGGTTAAAATTGCACTTTCTTTGAATTTCTAGAGAGTGGGAACTCGTTTGCGCACTTTCAAGGAACAATAGCAAGGTCTTCCAATATAAGGGGATTGCAGGGCAGGGCTGAGCATGGCCACCTCTGAGCAGCAGAAAAAAACTTCATTTCTGCTTCAAGCAATTGTCTCTGTTCTGCACTCTGTATTTCCGGCTCAGAAAAAAACAACCTGATTTCTTTCTAGTGCTACTTAATGTGTGGAGGGGGGGGAACCACTTGATAATTTCACAGCCGTAGACTATACAAGGCAATAAAATAATCGTAATGATCACAGAAGACGATAGTAAATCACTTCTGTATTTGCTTGAGAAAGCTACGTAGATGTGTCATGAAACTGAATTAGAGACATTCTTTTCTATGAATATGTAGATCTAGCCATCTAAGAAAGCACTTTTGGAAGAAAAAAACTGTATTTTCCCAAGTTGAATTACTTCTACTGTCATGATGAAGACATGGCAGCGCTGCACACACAGTTGAGTTCCTTCAATTTCCCAAAGGAAGGTTTTATTTGTGTACACTAGTTTCTTCACTTTGGGGATCCATAATTTGGGAAACACTTTCACCTTAATGGTATCTTAGCAGAGCATCATGTCTTAAATTAAAATGAGGTTTGAAAGATCAGGCAAACACTAAAGACAAAAAAGCTAACGCTATCTCGCACGAAGCAGGAGGGGGTCACTGGATTAATAAAATCAGTATTCATTAGAAATGTTCATAGGGTCACAGATCTTGAAGGGGTTATTTGAATCTTCAGTGCAGGAATCCCTATCCAAAGCCCTGACAAAGATCCATTCAGCAAAAGGAACCACATTTCTCTATATAATTGATTCCATTATTGAACACATTTTATTATTTGCAAATTCTTCATGGTGTTTATTAGAATCTTGTTTTGGTGCAGTGAAGGCAGATCTACAGCCAAGAATCCTCTGGTAATGTTAGCATCTCAAGTAGAGCAGACAGGGAATACAATAAAATGGACTAATTCTACTTTAGTTAAGATTACATGAACAAGTCTGAAGCTACAAATCTGCTGTCTCTTTTTACTGTTCAATATGTTAGGACAGATTCTTTCCAGGTTTCTTTCTCTGCTCATTACTCAGCTATAAGCTCCTCCCCCTTTTACCCAGTGGTCCCTAGGAAGCATCTCTCTCTTCCCCCCCCCCCCATGTCTTCCAAGGTCATTCTCACATTCCATTACAAGTACAATATTTCCCACAGTGGAACCTGGTTCCAGTGACCTTACAGGTAGTCCCCGAATCACAACCATTCTTTTAGCAACTGTTCAAAGTTACAACAGCATTGAAAAAATGTGACTTATCATCGCTCCTCGCATTTACAACCATTACAGTATCCCCATGGGTCACATGATAAAAATGTGGGTGCTTGGTAATGTCATGAACTTATGACGGTCACAGCATCACCATCAAACGGGGGAAGTCACGTTCACACAACGACTGCATTGTTCACTTAACAACTGCAGTGATTCACTTAGCAATCGTGGCCAAAAGATCGTAAAATCAGGTGCAGTTCACTTAACAGCCACCTTTCTTAGCAAGAGAAACTCTGGTCCCAATTGTGGACATAATTCGAAGACTACCTAATCAAGAACAGCAATGATGGAATACGGCTAGCTTTACACTCCACAAAATCTCTCTTAGTGACACACTAGGTCTGCAAGGCATCTTTGTGGGCCTCTGTGCCAATGCCGGACATAGCTTTTTTTCTCTATGAATGAAGCGAAGAGAAACAGTTTCGGTCACACTGCTCTGCTTCTTCAATAGACACACTACTTATTCTTAACAGCGGAACTGCAAAACTTCACCTACATGAAGAATACAGAGGAGTATCCTAAAAGCTCCTCGTATGTCTGCAAAGCAACTCAGTTGGGAGAGTTCAAATGAAGTCACAATGCATTATCTTATGTTCAGCAGTTTTCGTGACCCCACTAAACATTCTCCTTTGCAACATTTGCAGAGGAAAGGAAGATGAAGGAGAAGCCAATCTCATACACAATTGTCAGGCTCCTACCCGCTGTGGTCTCTCCTGCTGCCTTGAAGAAAATAGCATGTAAAACAGGGGAGAGAATTGCACAGAACATCAGACAGGAGCATCTGTGTATATGACTGTTGGAATGACACTGTGTGCTACTTTGAGCTTTGGAAAGGCAGTGCTGAATAGTTTCCAATAAAGAACAAGGGGTATAAAAGAATGGAGATGGGAGTTACAGGCAGTTAACTAGCAGAACGCTTGCCTTGTAGACAGAAGGAATCTGCTATCAAAAAGAGCAGGCAGCAAGTATGGGGAATGATCTCCCTTTGACATCTGGGAAAGATGTTGCAATTCAGACTAGATAGACAAATAACTCTGATCTGATGTAGAATAGCTTCCAAAAGACATGAATAGCATTCCTCTGGGATGTGGGATTATGCTGAGCAGTGCACAATTTAATTTCCAGTGGCTTCCAGTTATTTTTTTTAAATCGTATCAGAAAAAGAGATACAGACATGAGGAACTTTGTCCAAGTATGCAAGGGAGGGAGGGAGGGAGGGAGGGATGAAGGAAGGAAGGAAGGAAGGAAGGAAGGAAGGAAGGAAGGAAGGAAGGAAGGAAGGAAGGAAGGAAGGTCAAACAATGTAGATCTGAAACAATGGTGGCCCATACTTTTAATCAAGTTTCCACCTTTTGCTTGCTTTTCCCCTACTCAAAAATATTTCTCCCTGCATGCAACAAAGTTCTTAAAAGAGAATGCAGACCGTGAAAGAGAGAAAAAATCCATCCCCATTTTAACATGCAAAGGTATTAGCTAATGGGTTTGCGAGTAGGAGAAAATATGTATTATTGTACTCTATATCAGAGGTCCCCGGGACCAGTTTTGTGGAGAGAGGTTTTTCCGCAAACCAGAGGGTGCATGGTTTTGTGTGCTGCCTGCATCCCAAAGACAGGGCTTTGCTTTGCCTGGATGATCCAACATCCCCAGAATGCTGCTAGCCAGCTGGTACAAAGCTAGTTCATGTGGTCTACCATGAATAGCACTCATGTATGAACAAAATGAACTAGCAATCTTAGGCTGTCAGAAATACTGTGGTAAAAAGCATTGTAGACTTCCCTGGCTATGTACACCATACCCTAAAACAACCCCTAAAATAAAATAGAATAAAATAAAATGTTTAAACATCTGTCTGACTGTACAACTAAGCATAATAATAATAAATGGATCCACACGTATACTAAGTTGATAAATTACAACATCCTAGTGTCTTGGGAAGAACTCGGTGGTGTATGAAGGCCAATAGATAATAATAATGCATTAAATCTATATGCCACCTCACTTCCTGTGACTCTGTTGCTTCCTTCTCCAAAATGTACAACATCATGCTATATTCTAGTTTATGATTAAGCAATGATAAAAACAAGCTTCCAATCCACATAGTCTAGAATAGAGTTCCCCAACCTTTCCAACTATATGGACCAGTGGCGGGGAGAGGGGATGGTTCAGCATGAGCAGCTGGCAAGCATGTGCGAGCAGCTTCATTTGTCTGAGCGGCGTGCACGTGCACCTGTCACTCATGCAAACGGAGCACATGTGCACACATTTGCCTGCTGCTCGCATAAGTAGGGGTGCATGCGCACACCCATTTCCACGGCCCGGTTGCAAATAGTTCAGGGCCCATTAGTTGAAGATCCCTGGTCTAGAAACACTGGATATTCTAAAGATATCTGAAGTGAGTAATGATATGTATTTTTAGACTGAAGGAGTTAATACAAATATCATAGCGAGGAGCTGAACTAGTCTATGTAGAACATAGATAAAATATTTACAAATTTTGGAAATAGTAGCCATGATGACAGAATGCTCCTAGGTAAATATTCTTCTTAGAACAAATTCCCCACTTTCCTATCATAGTTGGACCTAGGCTTTTTGGCAGAATAATAGGTGGAACTTGAGATGTAAAAAGGCTGAAATTTAAATGTCCTAATCCACCCCAAGACTGTGGGACACACCTCCAACAGTCACAAAACTGGAATTTCCAGTCCAAGCTTCTCACTTTTGAAACATCAAGCCCTTCCTCTATCTGAGCACTTTCCAAATAGCCACTAATAACTCAAACAATTATAAATTGAATATCCAGTTAATATAGAAAAATCAAGAGGAAGACAGTCCATTCAACAATTATTATTCTCTGGAAAGTTCTTGATTTCAAATTAACAGCCTAATGTGAAAGTTGATTGATTGATTGATTGATTGATTGATTGATTGATTGATTGATTCGTTGCATAGAACCTTTTGGGAAAGAAAGAAGGAAGCAACTACACAGAACAGATAAAAATGAAAGACAGGACAGAAAAATCCAGATCCAGGAAGTCCCATTATACAAATATTCCTAATTGAAAAGGAGAAAACTGTCATCCAAGTAATATATATAAGAAGAAACTCATACCCACATTCTTGGGTGAGACACATCTCTCCACCTGTTGCTCATTGCATAAAGCCTTGTTCGTTTTTTTAAAAACAGCTAACATTGTAGGAAAAAGTAAAAAAAAAGAATGAAAACAAGAAAGGCTCAAAGCAAATCTGATATCTGATTGAAATCTTCTACCGGCAAGAAGATCTGTTTGTTTATGTTTGGAGATGGGGCAGGAAGGAGAGAGAGAGGGAAAGAGAAAGGAGAGAGAGAATACTATTAAAATTTTGTGCAATTGGGAAGGTTAAAAAGCAGGGGGAGGAGAACAGTTTGGAGAAACTGAAATAGTCTTATCAGTTTAGGATACTGCAACTAGTTTTTGCTATAAATTTACACGCACTAGATTCCATTTATCCTTCGATAAATATTTCATCTAATTGGATTTCTTCCATAAAACATCGTTGTGTGGCTGAGCAGTTGCCAGAAAAGGAAAGCTTACCCAAAACATTTTTTTTTTTAAAAAAAAAGTACTTTAAGGACAAACAAACACTTTAAGGAAGACTTCAAAGTTTTTCATAATCCTCAATAAAAGAAAACATTCAAACGCAAATGATTTATTGGAGCAGAACCAGTTTGGTGCTCTATGACCTCAATCAAACAAGAGTGATTATTTCTTCTTGATCTAAATAAGCAGGGTTTTTTTTTTAAAGAAAGCACCTGGATGGATTCCATTCTGCAGTGTCTTGCTGATGCTATGATTTTCAAATTTAAAATGAATCATCCAACAGATCAAATTCCTTCACGATTAACACATTTAGGGAATACAATATACAGCTGGTTAAAAGAATGAAGCCTTCTATGGAGCCATTAAAATGTTTTATTAATTATCCCAGATATGGTCAATAATTTGCAATTTGCTTTTGTTATCATTGAGACAACCGCCTTCTGTCCTGTTTAACCTTTTTTTTTTACTTTATTGCTGCATTTCAAAAAAAAATCAGTTTGATGTTATCTTATGATTTCTATGTTGTGCTCTGAGTTAGACGTAGCAAATGCCTAAACATTAGGTAAAGGTAAAGTTTCCCCCGCACATGTGTGCTAGTCGTTTCCGACTCTAGGGGCCGGTGCTCATCTCCGTTTCAAAGCTGAAGAGCCAGCGCTTGTCCGAGGACGTCTCCGTGGTCATGTGGCCAGCATGACTAGACGCCAAAGGCGCATGGAACGCTGTTACCTTCCACTGTAGTGGTCCCTATTTTTCTACTTGCATTTTTACGTGCTTTCAAACTGCTAGGTTGGCAGAAGACCCCTAGTTTAGATCACATTTTCAAGTGTTATAACACTCATTATTGAAGCACTGACCACCCACATTTCTAAAACACCTATAGCAGGTATGCTTGATCATAACTGATCAAGATGTAGAGTAACATTTCCAAAATCTAAAGAGCTGGAAAGCTACAAAGACCAGCAAATCTAATGGTTATCTAGATAAAAACTTCAGATGAATCAAATGTCCAATCCCAGTCTACGAATTATGTAATCAAAATCATGAAGTGATTTTCTTGAAGCAGAAAAATCCGAACCAGAACATGTTGTTCTAGAATCATGCAAGAACATTAATATCGCATGCAGACCTATCTCCACTGAATGTGATCTTAGAAAATTTGAAGCAGCAATAACATCAATCCAAGAAAGCTTCTGGATCTGAAATAACTTTTAATGTCTTTTAAAGAAATTAACAGAAGAATGGAATAATGGCTGCAGTCCCTCCATACATGCAGGTGTGTTTAATGAAGCTAACAAATGTTTTAAACTAAAATGATTCAGATCTGGTTTTGAGAAGAATCATTGCCTGATGCACACAAATTAAATACACATCTACACAAAAGCACCTATCAATGCCACCATTTAAATTATTTTTATAGTTCCAATTAAAAAGCTACAGTTTAAAATGGTGAATAATTAACTGATTAATCACACTGATTAATAATACTGTTATTCTGAGATTATTCCTGTCAACACAAATGTCATAATTCTGCCAGTAAAAACAAATTTCCAGGCTTTCAAATAACTGTTCACATTTTTTTTTATTCCTCAGCAGGAATGCAAACTTAATCTTGAGAGATGATAAACTGTGGTTTATAAAGTCACAGGATGCTTTGGGGGGTTTTGAGGGGGGGTTTTTTTGGCAGCCAAACCTTGGTCTTTTGGGGGGGAATAGCTGACAAGAATGTGATACAATCACACACTATGAAGCCTTTTTGCCTGAATGTTTGCTTTTAAAACAAATGAAACTAAATGCAAACAGTTGCCCAATCAACTTTGGTAATTTCTGCCAATTTTGCATATCTCCAAGAGGCATAAACAAGACAGTGGTAGCTGTAGGCAATTCCTGGACCAAACATTTTCCACTTTCTGGTCACAATGATGCTTATCTTAGGATAAAGGTAAGGAGAGGCAACAGTCCCTAATCTTATAGGAATCTAAGGACTCGCCTTTTCATGTAAGCCTTAATGATAAGGCGAGGAGAAGAAGAAATTAGTGGGAACGAATTTGGATTAGGAGTTTGAAAAGTGAGCTCTTAAAATTCTTAGAACATTACATAAATTCCAGGCACATGGTTTCACTGTTTTTCCCTTAGTGGTTAATGTCAAATAAGACAAAAGTTGCTTTCCAGCCCAACCTTTTAACCTGGAAGTCAAGGTCTCTAAATAGTCCATAGGAGAGCCATGGTGGCGCAGTAGTTAGAATGTTGTATTGCAGGCTAATTCTGCCAACTGCCAGCAGTTCGATTCTCACCAGCTCAAACTTGACTCATCCTTCCAAGGTTGGTAAAATCAGGCCCCAGATTGTTGGGGGACTCTGTAAACCACTTAGAGAGGGCTATAAAGCAGAGTTCCTTAACATTTCTGGGTTGGTGGCCTGGAGGTGATTAGGGTTAGGGGGGAAAGAAGAAATGGTTTTGTAGGAGGGGCAGACATCTATGCACATGCATGAACACCCATTGCCCGCGCAAGTGAGGCCCAGAGTACCTGTGACACACGAACGAGTGAGGTCTACTTGCAACCAGTCACCCATTGCTCGTGCAATTGAGGCCCCAAGTGCTTGTGCAAGCAGGGACACGAGTGTGTGCGATGCTCACGTGAGTGGGGCAGTGAGCACCTGCAACACTCACATGAGGGGTCACAGGCACCCACAATGCTCGCACAAGTGGGGCCACGAGCGCCTGCAATGCTCAAATGAGTGGGGCTGTGTACATGTACGCCCACACACCTGGCAGCCACTCATGCAGCCCGGTTGTGATGGGAGATACTTTACATATGCTTCAGAAGTAATAATTGTGAGTTTTTGCTAAATAGTTTTAGTTGCCAAACCAATGGATTAAATTTGCATATGAGAATGGAAAACATTATGAAGAAGATGGTTTATTTTATTTGGTTTCAGGTGATACATGCATTTACTTCAGCTGCTATCATTTTAAAATATATTTTTTCATGCTTTCAAACTTCATGAAGTTCAGTAAGATGCTTTCCTTCTGCAGTTTTCATAAGTACTTATATTTAAAAGCATTTATGTCCTAAGGAAGACATCACTGTGGCTAAAGATTAGTCTCTTGCAAAGGAATAGTTACGGTCAAGGCCACTTAATGGCTAAAGAGTTATATAAACCCAGAAACTCTTTACCTGAGAGTTCATATGCTTAAAAATCCTTAGTCACCTAAAGTTACCGTAGCAACAGAGGTGGCATACATATAGGTTCATAAAATAAATCAAAATATGGCTACACATGAAATTTTAATGTCTTCAAAGAAAAACAAAAAATGCCATTGAGACAACCATGACCTGAATGACTGAGAATCTCCACAGACATATTGTGGTTTGACAGGTTTTATGTATTGGCTGAATAATGCATGCATCTTACCTGTCAGAAACAATGAATGGGAAGTAATCAAGGAGAGAAGCGACTTGGAATTAAGGAGAAACTTCCTAACAGTGAGGACAATTAACCAGCTGAACAACTTTGCCTTCAGACATTGTGGGTGCTTCATCACTCAAGGTTTTTAAGAAGAGACTGGACAGCCACTTGTCTGAAATGATATAGGGACTTCTGCTTAAGCAGAGGGCTGGACTAGAAGACCTCCAAGGTCCCTTCCAACTCTATTCTGATTATTATTAAATGGAAAACATAATGTAGGAGGAATAACACAACCTGGAGGGTGGAGGTAAAAGAGGGATCAGCCTAGAATCCCTATCAATCTACAAGCTGACTAAGTCCAATCTCCCTTGACCTCTCTTGACTTATTTAATGCCAAGCAAGTGCTAATAGTTGAGGAGATTCCTGTGTGGCAGGCTTTTTAGCAATAAATCAGTTTAATTGGGCCTTTATATGTGGACTTGGTCTTTTGTGCCTGAAGCATCTCCCTGACCTTACTTATCCCACTATCACGGGACATGGAATCTTTGCTAAATAAAGCTGAACTGAGAAGAAAAAATAGAATTTGTGGAATTTTTATCAGATTTGTACCTTGTAGATACAGGGAAATCTATGCAAGTGAGTAACAGAGTTACTCTAATCCGATAGATTAGAGAATCCCAGAAATGTGGCCAGTTTGACCCTTCCTCTCTCTGGTGGCTTTTTATGCTAGCACTGTGAAATCTGTATGTGGAATCCCCTTCTCTTTAAGTAAGGGAAGATGTTGCCATAATTTACGTTTCAGTACAAACTTCCCTATCACGAACTTCCCAAACCAATGCATGAATGAAACACAGCCTTGAATATTTGCATTTCTCTGAATTTTGCAATTAAATCATTGAACTTAAAAATGCTTATATTCAGTGAGCAATACCACATATACTGTATTTCCAAGAAATTTGTAGGCCTATGTCCTTATAATCAAAGAAGAGTCAAGCCTTAATCAAAGTCATCTTTGCCTTAAAAGATTGATGTGTGGCCTTACTTGAAATTGATTTTTCACCTGTACATGTTTGTAGTTTAATGTTGTAGAATTTTCAAAATTTCAATTTTCTTCAGCTTGATGAAAAATGAAACATCTTCAAAGAAAAACAAGAAAGTCCAGTTGCCTCTTGAAAAAACACCTTTGAGACAAACCAGAATATGTTCATTAAAAATATCTTCAAACAAAGCTGACGGTGCCTTTTCATGTAAAACAACTAACAAGGGAGGCTAAATGATTACCATAAGGCAGAATGGGGAGGGGGGCAGATTTTGAGGATTATAAATGGGTGGCTCAAAGTTTGTTTTTGTTGTTGTTGTCTGATAGGTGTTTCGTCTTCCAATATTTGAGCCATAGTCCCTCTAAAAACAAGGACCTGACAATGCACTACAAGAACTCCTATAGAGATTGTCTGCCTTTAATTCTGCTGCTCTACCTATTTCAGTGTTGTCCTGTTTTAGATGCTTGGCTAGGTATATATAAAAGGAGACCATATGTTTTGATGAGGAGGAGGAGGAGGAGGACAATGACAATTACAGCCCTAATTCCCAGGGTAGACCATGTACTTGCTCCATCATTCTTTGAAGAATTTTAACTCAGAAAATTAGGACTGCTGCTGTCTCACTGTTGCTAGTTATTGTAGCTATTCCAAGAGAAGGGATACGGTGGCTCAGTGGGTTAGGATGCTGAGCTTGTCGATCAGAAGGTCAGCAGTTTGGCGGGTCGAATCCCGAGTGCTGCGTAACAGAGTGAGCGCCTGTTACTCATCCCAGCTTCTGCCAACCTAGCAGTTCGAAAGCACGTAAAAATGCAAGTAGAAAAACAGGGACCACTACGGTGGGAAGGTAATAGCGTTCCATGCGCCTTTGGTGCTGGCTCTTCGGCTTTGAAACGGAGATGAGCACCGGCCCCTAGAGCTGGAAACAACTAGCACGCATGTGCAGGGGAACCTTTACCTTTACTTTACCTGTACTAAGGACGAAATGCTCTCCCTTGCAATGTAGCCTCGGTCTTTTCAGCCTGGATCTGCTATAAAGCTGGTGGCTCCTCCCTGAATTAGACAAGAGAAACTGTAGTTTTTAATCTAAAGACCTTTCACATTTAAGAATAAACAGCTTTCCTTTTCCCTTAAAGTCTGTTTCAGCTGGGTGGCTGAATTAGTTCTTCTAATAGCTTCTGTCAGGCAGGCAGTGTGTTTCGTGCCTCAACTCCAGGCAGGTCCCCATCTGCACTGTCACAGAGATTAAGAGAGCTTAATCCACTTCAAACCCCTTGCCACCTTCAAAATACAAAGCTGTTCTTCCTCCTCCTGCACCACTGGGCACACAAAAGTGATGTTTTCGGTAGAGAAATGAGACAAACAACAGCATTTAGCACTCTGCATTTCAGGGGACTTTGTAAATATTAATTTACCAATGTATCCTTCCGAGACAAGGATGTTCATCCGTGATTACGGTGGCATTGCAAAATGCATTTTGAGCAGCAAGGCCATTCCTGCAAACCACGGGCCCATCAATTCACTGGCCCATCACTCTCTAAGTGATGCCTCACTGGAGGATCACATAATCCTGTAACAATGCTAATGCAGCTTAAAACTGCAGGTGAGAGAACGGTGCTGCTACTTCCCAGTAATTTGTTGGTCCACTTGATTTAGCACAATCCAGCTCAGTCGTTGCACGCGTAGCAACTGACACTGTGCAAGTTGTCCATCCAATTTTCACAATCTTGCCATCCTGCTTAATCAATGCGGCAAGTCTGATTACATTTTGGTTCTTGAAGCACTTGTGCTGAACTCCATTTGTGTGAAAGGTAGCTTATTAAAGCATTTTTATTGCTATTTAATAGTCATGGCTTTCCACAAAAAAAGACTTTATTAGAGTCTGTAATTCAGCTACAATTCCTATTGTTTTCTTTAGAAAGGCAGTACCTATTAACCAGTCTACATCTTTAAGATTTGTCTTACGGTTTTTTGAGTCAACCCTCAGTCCATGCAATTTTCTTGGTTTTTGTCCTTTAAGCAGGGTCTAGAACTTATGTTCTGCTCGCTGCATTTTGAACCATTATTTAGGGTAAGGTAAAGGTTTCCCCGCACATGAATGCTAGTCATTTCCGACTCTAGGGGCTGGTGCTCATCTCCGTTTCAAAGCCGAAGAGCCAGTGCTTGTCCGAGGACGTCTCCGTGGTCATGTGGCTGGCATGACTAGATGCCAAAGGCGCATGGAACGCTGTTACCTTCCCACCGTAGTGGTCCCTATTTTTCTACTTGCATTTTTATGTGCTTTCGAACTGCTAGGTTGGCAGAAGCTGGGTCGAGTAACAGGCACTCACTCTGTAACACAGCACTCGGGATTTGACCCACCAAACTGACGACCTTCTGTTCGACAGGCTCAGCGTCCTAACCCACTGAGCCACCGCGTCCCTTTTTATTTAGGGTAGATTATATCTATCTGTATGCTACAAAAAGTCTCGTTATCATGACCTCTAAGTGGGCAAAACAGTGCATTATACAGCCACAATTTTTGAACTGAGGGACTTCAAGTGTGCAAACTTATAGAATTTGTCCAAAATCCAGGACTCATGACCACCAAGGGAATGAAAACTGGGAAAGCTGGATTTGCTTCAATACTGTTGGCTGCTGCTCGGCTGCTATTGTGGTCATGTGATCCTCATTTTTTGAGAGCCGTAGCTTTTTTGTTTATCTTTAGTCATTCTATTTTCTGCTTAGGAAAAGAAATATCTCTGAAACAATAACCCAAAGGGACATGGATTGTCTAGTCTAATCCTAAAGGTGAATTATTTTCTCCATTCCTTTTGCAGTGTGCAATGCTGGGAGACATATTGTGCAACAATAATTCCTGACATTATTGTTGATCTACACCATGAAGATAGAAGCCCAGATGCCTTTCTGAAAGGCTTTATACTCATGGAGTTATTTTTTTAATAAACTTAACTACTACCTCCCACAGCCTATCTTTATCTATGAAAGGCTGCCAAAGCTATTGATTGCTCATTACAGTGATTGACAGCTAAATAAACACTTGCTCTAAATAAATAGCTCTGAATTCTTAAAAGCAATTAGGATCTCTTCAATCTGCAGCTGTAAAACTAAACCAAAACCATCTTTTGAATATTAAAGCCCATATGTATAAACATAGAGCCTATACATTTGCAAATATATACATAAACACACATATATGTGAGTGTATGTATATATGTATATATATATGTGTGTGTGTGTGTGTGTGTATGTGTGTGTGTGTGTGTGTGTGTGTGTGTGTGTG
Organism: Vipera ursinii; assembly: GCF_947247035.1. Taxonomy (NCBI): domain Eukaryota; kingdom Metazoa; phylum Chordata; class Lepidosauria; order Squamata; family Viperidae; genus Vipera; species Vipera ursinii. Next base: position 64,222,598 of record NC_139521.1, read on the forward strand.
TGTGTGTGTGTGAAATGCTTGTTACCTATTTAGATTACCTTGCTAGGCCCCAAACATGGGGCAAATCTTTATTTCCTGTTTCAGCCTATCTTGAAGGCCATCGAACAGGCAGTAGTCACACCGGTGACAGCTCATATATTTGTGTAAATTGCTAACAAAGAATTAAGGGAGACTGATATGCATTTCAAACTGATGAAAACTAATAAGTTTGAAATGCATATCAGTCTCCCTTAATTCTTTGTTAGCAATTTTCACACACACACACACACACACACACACACACACACACACACACACACACATATATATATATATATATATATATATATATATATATATATATATATATATACACACAAAAAGATCTTAATAAAACTATACTTATGTTTACAGTTGAAGGCTTCATTACTCCTACCCAAAAATTGAGAGACCCAGAAGCAAAATTAATAATATTTTTTTTTAAAAAAATTCAATGTTCCTTTGCCCAACGCTGCAAACAGGAATGATTTACATCAAAGATTCATCAGAAGCTCCCTGACTTTTCTCTGACAATATTTTTAGTTGAAAAAAATAACCGTTCTGCATGTAAAAATATACTTTCCATATAGAAAGGTTGGGTTTACACACAGTACTAAAATTCTTTACGTTTTGTTGGTTACTGGCTTAGTAAATGGAGGAGGTAGGCACAGAAGAGCACAAGACCTGCAGTTTATAAATCATGATGGATAGGTTTGCATATAAAGTGAAGCAAATCAATTTAGCCACTGAAATGCAGTTAAACAAACCATGGCTTATTGCAGTGTCTGAATCATTTCAGAATCATGCTCTGATCATTGACTTTATTTAACTTTAATTGTTCAGATTATTTTAGATGTTGGTGCCTTTCAGTGGCTACCGACCAGAAAAGGGTGGAATAAATCAAAATGAAAAAGGAATACACAGAAACTCAAATGACCTCACACTGTAAAAGTTAGGTTCAGTGGGAAGCTTAATTCCCAAGCCAGGGATGGCCACTTAGGTAAATATAAAAAAGGACTTCAAAGACACACAAGAGCCATGCCAAGTATCAATTAATGTGAAATGATGAGAAGAAAACCAATTTGAGCATACACTTATATTACAAGGCCACCCAACCTGGTAAATATTTCTGGGCAACAGGTAATATTAGAACAATTTGAAAGTTCATACAAAAGAACAACAGGTGTCTGGGTAAGACACCTATCATTGACTCTAGCCCAAAGCGTGAAGAACAGACAGCTTCTTCATATAGGCCCATTGGAGCCAGATGGATCATTCTCATCAGGTATGTTCTTTCAGAAGTTGGCAGTTCAACAGAGAAGGTATCCTTCTTAAGTCGCATCAGATGACACTGTTCTAATTGACCGGACCTGGAGCATGCCAACTTTGCCTAATTGCACAGGGCAGGCAGAAATATGGAAGACAGATAACCAGGCACTGTGTCATAAAGAGCTGTATGGATACATCTAATTGCATACCTTGCAGAAGAGGTATTAAATGTTTGCATTATTAAAAAATTTTTTTGCCTTTCTACAGATAGTCCTCGACTCACAACAGTTCATTTAGTGACTATTTGAAATTACAACAGCACTGAAAAAACCTATTTTTGACCATTTTTCACCCTTACAACTGTTACAACAGCATCCCCATGGTCGTGTGATCAAAATTCAGACAACTAGTGGCAACTAGTTCATTTTTATGACGGTTGCAGTGTCCCGAGGGGTCACGTGATCACTTTTGGCAATCTTGTGACAAGCAATGTCAGTGGGGAAGCCAAATTCACTTGACAACTGTGTTACTAGCTTAATAACTGCAGTGATTCACTCAACAACTATGACAAGAAAGGTTGTAAAATCAGGCAAAACTCACTTAAGAAATGTCTCACTTGTCAACATAAATTTTGGGCTCCATTTTGGTTGTAAGACAAGGGCTACCTGTATTTATTTAAGCCACTAGGTTTTTGCCATTGTTCTTCAGACTCCAGAAATACTTATCTCTACCATACTGTTGACACCCAAAGAGACATCCTTAATACCACTGAAATTATATTTACAATGGATCTTTATCAGTCCCATGGGAATTACATTTCCTCCAAATCATATCTCTACTGTTCTGCAGTAGCACTGGAATAGCAAACAGAAAGTCTGCACTGGTCTCTTCCTGTGGCAAAGTCTTATTGCTTTCATCTTTTATTGATTTTTTTTTCCTTATTGAACAATCAACAGATCAAGATAAAGACTTATGAATCAAAACAAAGATAAAGAAATAAATGAGAAAGAAAAAAGAATTTTAGAAATGTGTGTTTGTGGGCAAAGAAAGAGAAAGAGAGAAAGATTTGATAGTTTTTCTCTTTTCATTTTCAAGTGTTTTGCAATAACAAGCCATCAAACTAACAACAGGAGCTGAATCAATGTTGCATTAACTTATTCACTTTAGGTAACACAGGTAATAAATATTTTTTTTTCCGAAACTCAATTGTAAACTGGCAGGTGTCTATATGGAGTTGATTTTAATGAAAGGTTATTGTCCCCAATTCACTTCATTGGGCCACAAATGGAAAGCAATCATACATAGGATTATTTTTTTCTCACCCAAAATTAATGGGAAATAATTATAATTACAATATGTTTTTTTTAAAAAAATTGCCACTACTCATTACAGCATCATTATCGTCATCAAAACTGTGTTGTTGAGTTTTTTAATTTTGATTTTTTTAAAAAAAATGAATACGGTACAACAAAAAAGTTGACTTTTTAAAACTCCATTAATTAATAGTTTCAAGTTTTTCATCAGCACTGTGTTATGTTCTAGAAAATATGAATGCAAATTCAAAGAGATGTTTACAGAAATTACTGGTACATCCTTTTTTCAGAATGTATTTTGTGTTCATTCCAGCAAGCTTCACAATCCTACATGTTTATTCGTAAACTGCAGTTCACCTGCTCTTAGCACTCCCAATAATTTTCAAGTCGAAGTTTTAACACAGCAATTCCTGATTTACAATCCATTTTCATATAGTCTGTGATATGTCATTACAGTAAAATAAAAGAGGGCTGGGAGAAGAAGAAATATGGGGATTTGTAAAAGAGAATTATAGACAAAGGTTTTTTTTTCCTTTTTTCAGAGTGCCAGAAATCTGGGTCCAATAAATTTTATTGACAAGAAATTAAGAAGAAATCAAAGGAAACTGCTTCTGTGTTACAGTTATCTATATCTTGAAAGCAGGATAAAGTTTGGAACAAAATCTGCTTTTATTTTTTTCTAAATTGTGAGTACTTTTTTATTTACACCATGTGTATTACACAGCGGCATAAAAAGCTTAGGGAGGCAAACACTGTAAGATAGATAAAACAAACAGTGGCAGATTGCAGTTTACAAAGAAACATAATTAAAATACTATATCAATGTAAAGTCCCATTTTTACATTCAGCAGAATGCTTAAGGAATATAGATCCACTGCAGAATAACCAGAAGTGTTTCCAAGGTGGTCTTTTAAAACAAGTGTTTCGATATTGTGTCAGTGTGAGTACAAGTGTGGACATGTACAAAAATATATGATTGCGCGGTTGGTTGTCAAACTCTGCTGACATACTCAGGGTTTCCTGTCAGGTGGCCGTGAAATTGGACAGAAGGATGTTTTCATTAAAGTGAAACTGGGTTTTCAAGGGACCAAATACATCCTAATAAACTATAGTTGAAGGCTGAAGAAAGTATTTTAAACTCAGTTCCCCAAGTCAGATGAAATTAATCTTCCTTCTGCTTCATTGTTATCGTTCACTTCTTTGACTCTACTTAGTCAAAGCAAAACATCAGTCATGTAGTTAGGTTAAGCAAGTGACGACAGCACTTACGGGTTCTATTTAGCAGGTGGTAGCAAGCGGTTCCTTCATCTGCCTGGTGATGCTCAAATTCAAGTTTTGATCAAAGAAATATGAATAGCTTTATTAAGAACCTAGCCAAAATGTGCCATTTTCATTTGCCATGGTTAAAATTAGAAACAGCAATAGCACTTAGATTTATATGCCACCCGTAGTATTATGAAGCACTCTCCGGTTGGCTTACAATGTCAGCATATTGCCCCCAACAATCTGGGCCATCATTTTACCAACCTCGTAAACGGACGTCTAAGTCAAACTTGAGCCTTATCAGGATTGAATTCCAAGCTGTGGATGGAGTTAACCTGCAATACTGCATTCTAACCACTGCACCACCAGACTACGAATCCATTTTTTGTAACTATAATTTTGTCCGGCCCATTTTTGGAGTTTTGTTTGACATTATGTCCAATTTGCTTTTTTTCCTCTCTTTTTTGTTGTGTTCCAATACACACAAAGGGAATAAACCTGTGTATAGCAAAACATGTGTTCCTGCAATACTTTTCTGTGAGAAATACTTGATTTTCTGGAAAAATTTCTGGGGTGCCAACAATTTCGGCCAGTGTTGGAGCATTCACCGCCTCTGGAGGCAGGTTGTTCCACTGGTTGATTGTTCTGACTGTCAGGAAGTTTTTCCTTAGTTCTAGGTTGCTTCTCTCCTTGACTAGTTTCCATCCGTTGCTTCTTGTCCTGCTTTCAGGTGCTTTGGAGAATAGCTTGGCTCTCTCTTCTTTGTGGCAGCCCCTGAGATATTGGAACACTGCTATCATGTCACCCCTCACCCTTCTCTTCATTAAACTACACATACCCAATTCCAGCAACCGTTCCCTATATGTTTTAGCTTCCAGTCCCCCAATCATCTTTGTTGCTCTTCTCTGTACCCTTTCTAGAGTCTCAACATCTTTTTTACATCGTGGTGACCAAAACTGGATGCAGTATTCCAGGTGTGGCCTTACCAAAGCATTGTAAAGTGGTATTAGTACTTCACTTGATCTTGATTCTATCCCTCTGTTAATGCAGCCTAGCAGTGTGTTGGCTTTTTTGGCAGCTGCAGCACACTGCTGGCTCATATTGAAGTGATTGTCTACTAAGACTCCGAGATCCCTCTATATATATATGCACATGTTTAGATACGTCTGTTGGGGGGGGCTGGGTGGACATAAAACAAATGCATTTAGATCACAGATTGATTTTATTTCAGTGGTCTAATGATTCTATATCATAACTGAAGTTTCCCACATCAGCTTAAGGAAATTATATATGTTGAAGAATGGATTTGTCTTAGGAAAAAACTGCTAATAAAAGGGAAGCAGTAAGTAACCATGGTGTCAACTGTGAAGAAAATGGAAACTGATTGCCAAGAATAATTAAACATGGCCTATAATAGAACAATTAAAATTAAAAAGCAGCTATGCAAATTGTATGAAAAAATATAGTTAAAAATAAAGTCATTATTGAAAAGCTATTCTGACAATATTATTACTAGGAGCAAGAGTAAGTAAAATTAAAATTTTATATCCAAATGCATTAGAAAAAGAATGAAGCAGGAAGGTATAGCTTAAAAGCACTGCATACTCCTTTTTCAAAACAAACTATACAGTAACCATATGGTAATACAGAGAGTCCTCGATTTATGGCCACAAATAAGCCCAAAATTTCCATTGCTAAGCAAGACAGAAAAATGGAATTTGTCCCAATTTATGACCTTTCTGGATTGCTAAGCGAATCGTGCTTCCCTATTAGCTTTGCTTGTCAGAAGGTTGCAAAAGGTAATCCCGGGAAACTGCAACTATCATAAATACAATGCCAGTTGCAAAGCGCCCGGATTTTGATCACATGACCATGAGGATAGTGCAGCGGTCATGTGAAAAATGGTCGGTAAGTCACTTGTTTCAATGCCTTTGTAGCTTCGAATGGTCATTAAACAAATGTTGTAAGTCAAGGACTCTTTGTAGTACACTAGGAACTCCAATAATGGATCTGGAAGGACTTAAGGAAATTAACAGATGTCTTCCCCTAAAAATTCATAGGGAGAGAATAGTCATTGCCTTATAAACATGAAATTTCCTAGTATTCATCCATCTCAGTCTCCTTTATTTAAATTAAACTGTGGGATTAAACTGTGGGATTAAAAATATTCAATGGTCTTATGCATGAGATTTATCCTGTGGTAAGATGGGGAGCCAATACATTTGCTAAATAAATAAACAAAATCCATGTGCCAAAGAAATCACACAGCAAAAAGACAACCTAAATATTCTACAAAATTTCTCTCTCCCATTGACATTTTATAGCCCTCACAATTATTTCTTTCTCCCATTTTCTTTTCAGAGATTATGCTGATATATTTTCTAAAAATCTACTTATCCCACTAATATTCTTCTATAAAATTACACTTGAGTTATTCCATACTTCCAAAATGGCACTATCCATTCACAAGAAACACAGATAACTGATTAGATAGAAAAAGAGAGAGAGAGAGAGAGAGAGAGAGAGAGACAGACAGACAGACAGACAGACAGACAGACAGACAGACAGATAGAACCTCTCTTCATAAGGCACAAATATTAGACTAGGAAGAAATGGGGATATTCAAAATACACAGAATCCTAATTTGGGGTTGATAGAAGATAGCAAAAACCAAAAATAGGCCACCCTGCCAACTCCAACAACAAAGTAAACTTAAAAAGTGTTATTTTATTTTATTAGCCCTGCCAATATATATTTCATGAAAATATGAAAAGTTCCTTTCCTAAAATGTAAAGAAAATTTAAAGTGATCCTGAGAAACTTTAAAGAAGGTTTTAACCAAACTTGAGAATAAGTGAAAGTTTTCTTCTCTTTCAACAGAGAAGAAAACTTCCCAGAAAAATCAATTTATCTAAAATGTACTCCCTGCTTGCCTATTTTAGTTCCTGCCATCTGGTTTTAAACATGTCACCTCTGCTTGAGAGTTCAGAAAGAAGCAGACGTAGAAGAGCAGACAGAGCTGTGAGGCAGAGTGAAGCTCATCATAAGCTTAGAATCACTGTGTTCCCACAAATGCTCCGAGTCCAACCACTCCTGAATTCTGTTGACTCTTACCTGCCACCAATTTAGTTGACCAGATTTTTGTATGCAGACTTGAGTAAATCTTACACCTTACACACAACCCTGATTTCTTGTGCCTGTTTTTAATCCGCTTACCTCCGCCCCTTCAGCTCTGCCTGCTCTTCTCCTACAGCAGGTGTACTTTTTTTAAACACAAATATACACATTGTTTATCAACGATGGTTTCACTGTTAGTTGCATTCGAATCTGCAAATGGAAAGCCAGGGTAGAAAGATTTTATTACATTCAAAGGTACAGAGAGGGTGTAGATCAGGTAACCAGCTGTCATCAGATCCATGCTACGTATAGTATAGCAATAGCACTTAGACTTATATACCGCTTCATAGTGCTTTACAGCCCTCTCTAAGCGGTTTACAGAGTCAGCATATTGCCCCCAACAATCTGGGCCCTCCTTTTACTGACCTCGGAAGGATGGAAAACTTGAGTCAACCTTGGGCTGTTCAAAATTGAACTGCCAAACTGAAGGCAGCAGGCAGTCAGCAGAAGTAGCCTGCAGTACGGTATTCTAACCACTGTGCCACTACAGCTCATCAATATTTCCTGTTGCAGTAAGGTTTGACATATTTGGATCAGTATGTCACAAGTTCAAGGAAAGTCCAGTTATAACAAAGTATGTTTTCGTTATTCTATCAAGCTAGAACAAATAATATTGCAAACCAACACACTTTTCCTCATATCTCAACAATTTCAAGTTACATCAATGTACTTACATCCAGGGCGCAAAATTCTATCCATGTAATGGATTAAATCAAGTGGCCCTTTAAATTACTGTTGCAATATCTTTTACAGTAGCATCAGGGAGTTCATTTTAACTTGAACATCTCTCCTTCAAGACACATTAGCCCTGCCAATATGCCAGTTAGGAACATATAAAATAGTATTTTGGAAAGATAAGATATAATCACTTTTCACTGATAGTAAGCTACATTTCACAACAGACACAGCCACGACAGTTAATGACTGTAGAATCGGCCAGTATAGTGTGGTGTAAAGCACGCACTTACTCCCTGTCAGGGTGAAAAGTCCACTCCACCAGACAAAAACATTTTCTCTCTCTCTCTTCCCCCCCCTCTCTCTCTCTCTCTCTGTGTGTTTGCATGTTCCTTGCTCCAGTACAAAACAATCACTCCTGTATTAAGATCCTATTTTGTGATAGAATTCACTCTATCCCAATGCAATAAATCTATGCTTTAAAGCATTATAATCTAGTAATAGTAAGAAAGATTCTGATAGCATGTTTCTGCAAACCAGATGCCATGCTGTTGTTGAATGAATATAAAACCAGAGATCGCTGCTAAAACTGCCCATTGTAAGATTTACAATATCATCTTTCCCTTTCTTTTGCTGTGTATTTTCTAAGGCAAAATACTGGAATCATAGTAAAAGCCCAACTTACTTACGGATTTAGTAAAAGATTAACCTAGCTTTTCAATAATAGTAGTAATTTCTGAAAAGCCTAGCAAGGTCATTATTCATTTTAATGACATATGGTTTATTGCTTTCATGAATCTAACAAAGCAAGATTCCAGTGAGTGCATTTCTCCTATGTGCCCAAGCTTTGCTTGAAATGGCAAGCAATATTGTGCTGCTAAGTGGAAACAAAAAATCATTTCCAGTTATTCTATGCCAGCATAATTAGCCAAACACTTACTGGGATCTTACTGCAATACAACCCATCAGACAGCTTAGCAAAGCCACAGAAAAGGTAGGTGCCTTTTCTTATGGGTAAATTCCCCAAGGCTGAATCACAGCAATAGTGGAAGTGAAGACTGGCAGATCCAAAATCACATATATCTCATTGATTCACATCTATTCACAGACACCTGTTATTTTTAAGTTATATTTATTTGATTTCTATAGCCACCCATCTGAAAGAGTGACACTAGGTGGCATACATCATAAAAAAATTTAAACAATTAAAACTATACCAAAAATATTAATTTGCATCATCACTAACAGAGCCCTGGTGGTGCAGTGGTTAAAAGTGCAGTATTGCAGGCAATCTCTACCCATGCCCTGGAGATTGGCTCTCATTGGCTCAAGGTTGACTCAGCCTTCCATCCTTCCGATGTCAGTAAAATGAGGACCCAGATTGTTGTTGGGGGCAATATGAAAATAATGCTTCTACATGCCATCTGGGGAGTGCTGTAAAGACTCTTGGGTGGCATATAAGTCTAAATAATATTGTTATTGCTAGCATTAAACCTATTCATGTTCATGTTCAGGGATGACTCACACCCTGGACGGTATCTCTTTACTCTCCTACCATCGGGTAGGAGATATAGGAGTATAGCCAGCCGCACCAACAGGTTGAAGAACAGCTTTTATCCATGGGCTGTTAGGCTTTTGAACGGGAAATAATTTTATAAACTTTATGCATGATTGACTTGCGAGGCCGGTGTGTTGTGCAATTAGCTCACATGGTGTAATAAGATGGTTTGTGTCACTGTAAGTTGGGGGTGGGGGCACGAAGGGAGGCTCAGCCAATCTCAATGTATACATGGTTGTACTTTGACAATAAAGGTTCATTCATACAAACCTATCCATAGTCCTCTTCACTCACATGCATCACATGTCTATACCAGAAGCAGATCATCCAAGATCTCCAAAAGCCTTAGGATCTAGGAACCTCAGATATGGGTTCCAGATATCCTTCAGTTCATAGATACAAGTCTCAGATCTTTCAACCATACTTCCTCTCCCTCATTATCCTGACTATCCCACTGCCCCATCTTGACTCCTTTTTCTCCAACTCTTCTAGGTTCCCGCTCACCAGTTAGGGTTGCAGAGGTTGAATGGGACTAGGTCAAACATCTGCTTGATTGCCATTGAATTCACGAAAAACCCACTGGTAGGAAACCGCTCTTGATGTTCACTAGCTACTCTGCAGAGCAATAATTTGCAAAGTCTGTTGGCTCTCTCTCTTGATGCAAAACTTGACACTGAACAGTTTTATGTATACATCCGTATTGTCTTCTTGGCAATAATACAGAAGTGATATCTATTTTTGCTCTCTCAAAGATGCTTTTTCAAAAGGCAACTGGACGGGGCTTTTTCCTTGAGGAAGACATCTTTCTTAAGGAAAAAAATAACATAATCTAGTTCCCATTTGAAAAAGCACCTTTGAGACAACCCTTATCTGCATGACTGGGGATTTCCATAGGCATTGCCTTTTGCTAATTTATAGAGGGCATGAAGGAAATTTAAAAAAAAATAGTTTGTATTCAGAGAGATACAAAATAGACTTACAAATTATAAAGAACCTTGATTGCCACCCAAGTTAACAGTCCACATATAATTTCTTTTTCTCTGTTCCTATAACACCCACTTATTTCATGTCCTTATGTTATACATTTAATATTTATGTATATTTACATTATATATGTGTGGGTATGTGAGAGTCCATGTGTGTTTTGCATTCCACATTCATCAATATTTGAGAACGGAGTAAGGAAATAAAGAAAATCATATATTAGCACGTGGATCCAAATGTACATGTTAAAAAAGGAGATAATAAAAACATAGAAAGATGAGCTCATCATGTTTTCATAGTCTGTTGTCCTGCCCACAGAAATCTTTCACTAATTCCGATTGCTTCATTCATGTGCAAAGGTATATTTTATTTGACAAAACCTTTAAGGTGCTACATAGAGGGCGAACCAAACTAGATACAAAATCCAAATGATTTTTTTTCTTTAACACGTGCCGCCAAAAGGATACTTCCAAGCAGACAGAAAAATTATGCATGAACAGTTCCATCTTACACTGTTGCCAGAAACATTTTTAATAACTGAAGTCGGCAAATGTCCAGGATAAAAACGGTAGCTTTTGTCCATGGCTTAGCCCAGATGATGTAGCAGATGGTCACCTGGCCCTCATTAAAAGAAATAAAAAGAGATTGAGAGAGACACCTATCAGTTGCTGGAAGTGATCCATTTGCTACTGGAATGAGTCAAGAATCCATTTAAATTATTTGCTTCCTTTCCCCCCCCCCCCTATTCCCCGTCTTCTGGATAAGAAACCCAAACTTAACCTGTGGGATGCCAACTCCTAGAGCACTCAAAGAGTTAATTGAGCTTTGCAATGGATTGGCTTTAACTACATATAGTGTGTTACTTGATCTAGGGTGATGTGCAGATCTTAATACCAGGGAATGAAACATAATATCTCTCAAGCCTTTATTGTTTTCCAGGAAATGTTCTTATTCCTATTGATATATTACAATTCCCATGATAAAGAAAGGAGGGGTGAGCTAAAATGAAAAATATATTCACTACAGATTATTTTTCAATCAGCAGAAAATCGGGATACCTTCTATAATAAAATATCCAGCTAAGAGGAGACTTCTTATTAAGTGTTTTTTTAAAAAAACGGAATACTGCAGCTTTGTGTTTCTACTCTTAAGTCTCTTTTTTTCTGGGACTTTTGTTACTGTTATGATTAAATTTCTTAGTGTTTTTCACATTATAGCCTCCCAGAATCTCTTGCATGTAGAAACCATAAACATTTAATAAAATAAAAAAAGGTTCTTGAGTAGATCTTAAATGTTCTATTACTAAAAAAGGAATACCACTCAAAATATGTTCCCACCAGCTCTGTTTAAGTACTTCCTACATATAACAACAACAACTTTATTGATTAGCCCTTGGGCCATATCAAAGTACAAAGTTCCAGCAACAAACCGTCACCAAAACTTGATAAAAGCAATCCAAAATGGAATTTGATAAAATACAATTTAAAATGGAATTAAAATACAATTTAAGATGAAATAGTAATAAAATACAAATTTAAGATATAGATAAAATATGATAACATTATATTTCGGAGTCGCCCTTACAATCTACCCCAATCAGTCCCACATATGCAGATCTTAACCGGATCATTTTGTTTAAATACTGTGCTACGTTGAATGTTATTTTCAAGTTCTGGCCGGACATAAGATAAGTTATTTTGATATGGGGATCCCAATGGGTTATTCGTTTGGTATATAGACCAAGATACCTGTCTCTCACCCTCTTATACAGACAACAGTCAAATAGGATGTGTACTTCCTACATACCGTAGTATTGTCTGAGTTGTTCCTGTGTCGCATAGCACAAGTATCCTCTACTTATACGGTTGCCTATTCTTTATTTTGCACTGAACAACAGCACTGAAAAAGGTGACTTATGACTAGTTTTAACATAACTGTTGCAGCATCCCATGGTCATGTGATCAAAATTCAGCACTTGGCAACTGGCATACGACTGAGGGACACTACGACGGTCATCAATGTGAGCATTGGATGTAAAACTATTTTTCCAGCACCAATTTAAGTTTGAATAGCCAATGGCTGAAGCAACCACTAAGCAAGGACAACCTATAAAAGAATCCCCATCCTGAAAACCAATATTTAGGTCCACTAGCCCTCACAGTTCCCTATTCAAAGACTCACAAAAAAGTGTCTAAAAACTATAATGCAAGTAAGTCCCCGACTTACAACCACAACTGAGCCAGACATTTCTGTTGCTAAGCGAAACATTTGTTCAGTGAATTTTGCCCCATTTTATGACTTTCCTTCCCACCGTTGTTAAGTGAATCACTGCGGTTGTTAAATTAGTAACACAGTTGTTAAGTGAATCTAGTTTCCCCATTGACTTTATTTGTAAAAGGGTCACAATGACCCCAGGACACTGCAACCGTCATAAATACGAGCCAGTTGCCAAGCATCTGAAGTTTGATCACGTGACCGTAGGGAATGCGGCAACGGTCGTTAAGTGTGAAAAACGGTCATAAGTTATTTTTTTCAGTGCTGTTGAATGGTCAGTAAGTGAACTGTTGTGAGTCGAGGACTATCTGAACCAAAGAAGGCATCCAAAACAACAGATGCACACTTGAAGAGAGAGCTTTGTTTGAGATAATCTTTACTCTGAAAGGCCCCATCCAAGAAATTTATATTTCAAAGCAGATCTTAGAAAGCTATTGTTTATTGTTAGAAAAGTTACAGAATTTCTTTTTTTATATACCGTATATAAAAATGTATAGGGGAAGGTGCCGAAACATTCCACCCCCTCTTCATCTCAGCAGGCAGGGTGTCTAGGAAATCAAACATAATTCTTCCTCACTGGTCTTGCAGAAGATGCTGCTTCAAGCTGCTATAATAAATACTTTTCCTTTGGCCTTTCTTGGCTCCAGTAGCAGATCAAAGAGTGATTCACATGCACCAGAGTTCAGGGCCCGAACAAATATAAAATGGGCACCCATAGCCTGTATCAAAACAGGGACAGCGACAGCATTAGTCAGAACTGAGATGAATAGCTTAGATGGCAAATGCCGAGGAACAAAAGAAATCAAGTTGTATTGCCTGTGTCGCTATGGAGGCAAAAGTTGGACTTCTAAGAGGCAGGATAGGGGGAAAAAAATGATTCTTTGGAACTCTTGATTTGCAGAAGACTCCTGACAGGATTGTGGACAGCCAAGAAAGATCATCAAACATATCAACCCAGAGTGGGACACAAACAACCAGCCTCTAATTGTCTGTAATGGTATGTGGCAGACATGTCAAACACAAGGCCCAGGGGCTGAATCAGGCCCGCGAAGTGGTTTCATGTGGCCCACGAAGCCATCCTGGAAACAGTGAGGGAACAGCCCCCACTGCCTTGGCCCTGGCCCAGAGACCCTCCTTCTGCCAGAGACCCTCAGATCTGTCCCACTCCTGCCCAGGCCCCCATAGGCACCCTTGATGCGAACGACGTAGACCTGGCCACGCCCACCCAGCAGGCCTTACGCACTCTGGCCACGCCCACCCAGTAGGCCACGCCCACCCTGGCCATACCCACCCGGCCCCCTAAGGGCAACTGCAATGCTGATGCGGCCCTCAATGAAATTGAGTTTGACACCCCTGGTATGTGGCAATGACCTTGGGAGATTGGAGAAGGGGAAAAGGCCCGGCTTGCAGCTGCAGAACAGACAGAAAAACTCAGAATGCAACCTCCCTAATTGAACAGACTATAAAATAGGCAGGACTCTCAGACCTGCAAGCATCTGTTAATGTAGCCATACAACAAGGCTGAATTAGCTCATCTGGTTGGGTTTTCTGTCTGGTTATCTGGGAAGGCTCACAGTATCCTACGTCAGAAACATTATGCAAAGATCCAGCTCTCTGGAAAAAGCTCTAATGCCAGGAAAGCTGGAAAGAAAGAAGAATTACCAGCATCAAGTTACAGTGCCAATGGGTGTACCATTGGAAGACAGAACAACAGAGTTGGAAGGGATCCTGAAGGACCAAGTTAAGACCTGAAGGACCAAGTTAAGGACAAGTCATCATAGAGAGACTCTATCTATGTGGCATGTGCGCCATCGCCCCAGTCCTAGGCCTTCAGCTGGGTTTTATAAAACCTCCGCCGCCATGTGCAAAAAAAAAAGTTCAATCAATCAATTTCAACTTCTCACGGGGAAAAAATAGATCTCGCAAAGTTGGAATTGATTGATTGAACTTTTTAGTCCCACCCAGTCTGCCGTTACCACCACAGCCACACCCACCCAATGGGCCACGCCCACCCAATGGGCCATGCTTACCCGGCACCTGACAATACATAAGTGGGTTTTGGGTTGCAGTTTGGGCACTCGGTCTGGAAATGGTTCGCCATCACTGCTTTAAGCATTATAGAAAGAATTAACGTTCACTAGGCAAGCAGTCCTGCAGTTATTTGAACCTTGTGCCCATTCCTGTCTCCAACAGCTATTCTTATCAACAAATGAAAGAAGAGCCAGTCCGTTCATAGGTAATTATTTGGGGAAAGACCTGTGTTACATTAATATGCTAATTAACACACAAGGGAACAAAAGGAAACTACAGGTTCACATGATCACAGCGTATTTTTGTCATATTCAACTTTCACTGCTAATGTTTAATGTTCTGTGAAGATCCGTCTTGCAGTTCTTTCCTCTTTAAAATAAGCTTTCATTTCTTCACCTTTTTTCTTAAGGTGGCAAAGGATGTTGCTGCTGCTGCTGCTTTGTCTGCCACGTTTATTTTCCCATCACTCTGAATATGAGGGGCCTGTGGGAAGAGTTCACTTGTGACATAAACCTTTAGCATGAAACTGGAGTCTGGGAAGCTTCAAGAAGCCACAGGTCATTGGAAAGCAGATGGTACAGTGAAAGATAGGGCATTCCCAGACACCCTCTGGCTACCTATAACTAAGTAAGCGCAATACCACACTTCAGCTATGAGAATTTCACAGATATTTTCTTGTTCTTTGTAAACAAAATTTGAAAGCCTATGAGCAAGGGTGATAGACAGCCATCTGTCAAGGAGGCTTTGATTCGGATTCCTGCTCTAGGCAAAGTGATGGCCTAAATGCCCCTTCCAAACTCCTTTAATTCCATGAGAGAGAGAAAAATATGCAGGAGATTTTCTTTCTGGTTAGCATTTTTATTTATTTATTATCTCTAGCACATCCTTCTCTATCGGCTCCTTCTTTATCAGATCCAATTTATCATTTGCTCGAGGGCATGGATGCGGAAATCTGCTTCCATATTCTTGAACATGCTTCCATGATCTCTTAAGTACGTATAAGTCAAAAGTTCCGTACTCTTGCAAGATATCTTGAGAAAAAGTCATTCCAAGTTTGAGAGTGTTCTAATTTGAGCTGGATGACTGCTAGGTATGAGCAGATTGGCATCTATTTCTATCTTCCAGACAACCCATCTGCTGTGGGCTGTTTTAGGGAAGGAAAAAGTGAAACGAGGCTGGAAGCCAGCCAAAGCCATTTTGGAAGCACCATGAAAACTGTCACAAGAAGTCATCTTCCAGGCATTGAACCTTGCTTTGTGGAACAAATCCTTTCTCCTGCATAGTAAAATTTCCAAGTGAGAGTTTCTTTGACTGCCTTCACTACAGATTGCTATTGACACCTGCCTGTTTTTGAGATGAACAAGGACCAAGAGACTACATGGCTTGTATGAGAGACAAGGCACTTTTTTTTTTCCTAATAGGGGCTAAAGCTACTTGGAAAACATTGTGCCAATGGTGAGCATGATCAAGGACCAAAAGTAAGTCAGGTTACCAGCTTTTCTCTTCATGTCAGCCTCTCCCAACTTGATATCGTACCAATATATCAGGAATACAACTGCCTCCTTGCAGATACTAAACTAGATTTAGCATTATATCCAAATGTCAATATTTATGAATGAAGCACTCAGGCACCTTCTGGCATGTGTCTTTTTTGTACTTACAACAACAACTGAGCCCCAAATTTCTGTTGCTAAGCAAGTCAACTGTTAAGTGGGTTTTGCCCATTTTGCATCTTTTCTTGCCACCCTTAAGTAAATCATTGCCAATGTTAAATTAGTAACACGGTTGTTAAGTGAACCTGGCTTCCTCATTTACTTTGCTTGATTGAAGGTCACAAAGGGGATCACATGATCCCGGGGATACCACAACCATCCTAAATACATGCCAGTTGCCAAGTGTTTGAATTTTGATCATGTGGGATGCTGCAATGGTTGTTAAGTGTGAAAATCGTTCATAAGTCACATTTTTCAAGTGCTTGTAACACTGAATGGTCACTAAATCAACTGTTGTGAGTCAAGAACTACCTGTATGACAAACTCTGCAACTGATTGCACTGACGTTCACTTGGTCGGCTACTAAAAATTAGGCCGGGAGCAATGGAAATTATGATGTAGAATAGGGCTGTCCAACGGGCCAGATGCGTCATGCTAAAACCGTGCCCACCCCAGCTCCAGCAATGGGGAAAAATTCAGGATACGTCGCGACACACGTGGCATGGCGAGTTTGACACCCCTGGTCTAGAACATCTGTTAGGCAGCAGGTTGGAGAAGGACGTTCCCAAGCCTTCAAATTTTAATTTTTAAAATGGATATTATGAAAAAACGAGATGATCAGAAGAAAACCAAATAAATATGTCATGTCAAGATGTGACTGATTTATTATTCTTAATATAGGAAATAAAGACAAAAAATATTGAGAATTGAAGTAATTGAACCAAGCTTTACAAAAACCTTCATACTGTGTTTCCAGTCCTAAGTATAATCAAGAAACTGTGTCGAAAAGGTTAGGTACATCGCATCTCACCCTCACAGAAAACCATTATTTACTGCAAAATTCAGGATATCTTTCCTCTCACATTTAAGTTTCCAGCTGTTAGGAATGTGAAAATAATCTTGAATATGTTTTAGTGCACAATATCCCTTGTGGAATATAGAGAAGTGTTTTTTTTAAAATCAATCAATCAAACAAACAAACAGGTACAGGATTCTACGTTATTTCCTTACCTATTTTTATATTTCTTCTACACATGAATTCAAGGTAGCATGTTACAGTGGGGAAATTCTATTTTAAGAAGTCCAATTCCACCTAAAGATTAGTTGGCCTGGCAATCCATGAAATGACCAAATCATCAGAGCCCAGAAAAAGAAATAATAAAAGGCTGAAAAGAAACTCAGGAAGACAGGCTAGGCTCCCCTATAAGATTTATGTTTCAATCAGTCTCCATTTTATCTTTGGATATTTGTGTTTTCTCCTCCAAGGCTAGATGAAAACAAGTTTCCTCAGCAAGAAGGCTGGATTTAACAATCTGAACAGCAAGGTACGAACAGTGAAGTTAGCTATGGTATGTATTTGTTTGGGGCTGAAATCTGGGTTGTGCAAATTTATTTATTTTATTTTTTTAAATTCCATTTATATCCCACCCTTCTCCGAAGACTCAGGGCGGCTTACAAGCTTAGCAGTAGCCTTCATTCTATGTATATGCCTGCTTGTTAGGGTTTTCACACACACCCCAAGCGGCATTATTACAAAGTCAGCTTAATTGCCCCCAACAATCTGGGTCCTCAGGTATCTTGTGTGTAACAGATCCAGGAGCTCAGACTTGAAAAGGACAGAGATCAACCTATTCAGAAAGCTATCATTCCCTCCAATGCTTTTTTTGTAAAAGAAAAAGGTGCTGGAACTCACACATGTCATACATCCCGCCTTGCCTACCCTACAAGGTTCCATCCAAAAAAGGTGCCGGAACTCCGTTCTGAGCGTTCTATGAGGAAAATAAGCCCTGATTCCTTCCTTCTCCCATTTCTTTTTCTTCTCATCCTTCCTCTCTTTGACATCTTTATAGAGAGAGAGACTCTGAAGCATTTATATATAAAACAAAAACTCAGAATTATCCAAAGGGATCTCTGGTTAATGAAGGAAGGAATATTTGCACAATATTGGAAAAATGAAGAAATACCATCAGAGGAAGAAATAATTAAAAAAAATACTAGAATGAGCAGAAATGGACAGACTTACTTTGAGGTTGAAAGAAAAAGAAGAAACAGAATACTATCAGACTTGGGACTTATTTTGTCAACGGCTGGAGAAAAGAATAAAGGATTAGGAATTGAATTTGTATTAGTGAATGATAAACTCAGACAACATGTTGTTGAATAAGTACTATTGAACTGTATGGAAAAAAATAATAAAAATGTTACAAAAAAAAGAAGGAAGGGAATTAGTAAATTAGTGACAGCCTGATTTCTCGGAAATAAACTGGAATACCTTATCCACTCTCCCCAATGGTTGTTAGGAAGCTATTCCAGGATTTTGAGAATTATCTTCACACTCCTTATGAACACCAGTGGGAGTGCAAGCCACCACATACCATGCAAGCAGGTAAGTGTTCCAGCCATACTACCTAGCCTTATGTCAGTCTTATCAGGCAGATCAGACAGAGAACCTGACCAGATAAGTTAATTCTACTTTATTGCAAAGTTTCATTAACAGAATCTTGCAAGTCTGAAAGTAGATTTCTCCCACCACTTCCTTTAAAACTGAGAATTTAGAGTTTAAATTCTTTAAAACCCAGAGTTCCTTCTGAGTCTCTTGTTTTGCCCGCTATGCAGCTTGGGCTATGCTGGCTCTTAACTGACTATTCTCTAAGTAAGGGGTCCCCAACCCCTGGTCCGTGGACCGGCAGCGAGCTACAGGATGCCAGAAACGGTCCATGCAAACAAGCAAATCCCCATCCGCGGGAGACAAGCAGTACATGAAACCACGCCCCCTCCAGTCTGCAGAAAAACCTCTCTCCACGGAACCGGTCCCTGGTGCTCAAAAGGTTGGGGACCTCTGCTCTAAGCAGCATCTTTTTCTGGCCATCTTCCAAAGTCATTCCAACATAACATCAGACCTTGTGAGGTTGCTGCCTTATAATCCTTCAATACTCCCTAATTCCCTCCTCTTTTTTTTTAAGTAGTACCATCTAATTAAACTATGCTGGCTGAATGATTTCCCTGTAATTGCTTAATGCATATATTTTCCTTGGCATAAAATTGAGTTGTGTTGTTTTTTTTTAAGCCAACATGTTAAAAGACAGTATCAACAAGAGAGAAAACTATTAGAAGAGAGATGTTAATGTGTTCACTTCAGCAGAGATCCCATTAGTAAGGCATAACAAATATTTCCAAATCTGTATTAGCTTGTAATAAGAAGCTGACCAGCTATTCCACACAGCACTGAGCGTACCAGAAATAATGAGCTTAAAGGAAGTGGTTGAGGGAGAGATTTTTCTACCCCGAAGAATAGATGTCAGATTGAAATACTAGTACCAGCAAGGGTGCAGAATTTTAAAGCATAGCAAAGCATTAATATAGCTACATACTGTACCTGTTAGAAAAGATTAAACTTAATTAATCAAGCTCTCAAACACATGAGGTTAGCTGAGTTCCTTTCTTAGTTTTCTTCCAACCTTCCAACATTTAATCAGCAAAAAGATTACAGGAAAACAGATCCTGATCCTGCAAAATCACATTTCAGGTTATAAGCCCTAGTTTATTAAGCAAAGCAACATTTATTTGTCCTGCTAGAATTTCAAATATCTTAAATCGACGTTTTTTTTGAGACCATTCCCAACATCTAGTCAACTCAATACAGAACAGTTGCCTGACAAAAAGAATTTCGGGAAACAAAACAAAGAGAATTCCTTCTTCGTTCAGGTAACTAATTTTTCACCATTACCTTAGGTATTTTAAGCCTTATTTGAATTGTGTTAGGAAATCATCTTCTCCACTAAAAGAAGAAAAAAAAGAAACAATTCGGCAATTGGTAAACACGTGGTCCAAAAACCCAACAGAAATCTTTCTGTATAAATCTAAGCTCAATATTTACAGGTGTCCCCATTTTTAGGCAGTGTTCCTAAATCACTTCAATAATCTATTGCTTACAGGCAATCCTCAGCTTACAATCATTCATTCAGTGACCGTTCAAAGTTACAACAATATTGAAGAAGGCTGACTTACGACCGGATTTCACACATACAACTGTTGCAGCATCCCCATGTTCATTTGATCAAAATTCAGGTGCTTGGGCACTGGCATGTATTTCTGACAGTTGCACTGTGCTGGGGTCACATAATCATCATTTGTAACCTTCTTAGCCAGCTTCTGATAAGCAAGGTCAATGGAGAAAGCCCGATTAGCTTAACAACTGCATGAGTCACTTAACATCTGCAGTGACAACTGTGGCAAAAAGGTCATAAACTGAGGCGCAACTCACTTAAAACTGCCTCAATTAGCAATTGTGGTCATAAGCCGAGGACCCCCTTTACACAATGTCTCAGCAACTGCTATTTCTACTGCCTTACCTTCTTCTGAAACCGAAGGGAGGACTTTAAAACTGAAACATTTGTCTGGCTTCTCTTTATCTCCAAACCAGGAAACTATAATTTGCTCAAACCTCAATTTGTTAATAAAAAGGGACTTGAGATCATGACTGATCATGATTTTGCCTACATAACTAGCCTCAAACAAATTTCTGTTTCCGGAGTTCGAAGGTGAAGAAAAGCAGCAGTTTACTCTAAGCTGCAAAAGGAATTTTAAGCTTCTTGTCCTTGTGTGAGAAATAGGAAGGAAGGGAAATGCTCAAGCCCACAACTTATTCTTCTGACAGGAAATCACAGTTTGTTATTATATCAGAAGTGTGTATCAGGCCTTGTCAAGGTTCTACACCAAGTACACAATTAGATTATCTCCCCACTTGCCATCCCAGACAGACTCAAGGTGATCAGGTAAATAAAGTTAATACAAAGAATTAGGAAGCTACATAAACAAGTTTTTTTTATTTAACAACAACCAAGAATCCTGTCCATTATATATTTTAGTCCCAAGCTTTGAATCTTGAGTCTTCTTCTCCCTCCAACAATATTACAACTACTTGTTTTATGGTCTTGAAAAATTCTGCTTTATGCCTCTTCTTTACAAAATAGCTTTTTCCAATGTAAGAATTGGTGATTGCCACCTCAGCAGCTTCAACTCTTGAAGGTCTAAATGTGTTCTGTTTACAACATTTTACCGTATTACCTGGAGCATCAAAAGAAAATCAGCATATGCATTTGTTTTTTATTTCTATACTTTTTTTTATTTAGGGACAAAGCATTCTAAGAAATTCTACATCATCAGAAGGTTATGGGTGGGGAACAGTAAAAAAAACTTAAGCTAAGATTCAGAATGCATTCAAAATAGGTAACAATAAAAAAATAACAACAGCTCATTTAAAGGACAAACACAGGGAGAATTAAAGGTTTCTGAAGGTCAATATGAAAGGGTGGCTTTTAAAAAGTTGGTTCAAAGACATTAGTCTTGGGTCCTGATATCTACAAAGAAGGTACAAAAAACTGTGTAGTGTTTACAAAAGAAATGGAAAATAGTCATAAACTTCAATAGCTTACCATATTTCTCAATGGAAATATTATGGCTGATAAACTTTTCTTAGCTATTTGCTTGCTCCTAACTCACAAATCTCCCTTACACTATAAATATTCAGGGAGACAGCACGTCCATGCACACTGTCCAAAGCAAGTACAGTATTTTCAGATCCAGAATTGTATAGACCACAACTGACTTCAGCTTCATCAACTACTTAGCATTACATGAACAGCTTGCTTGAGCATTAGACCTCTTCTGTTTCAGCTCCTTATGTCTCCACCAGAACTGCATGAAAGCATTAAGTGTAATCACAATTTATCATAAATAAAAAGGGTGCACTTCTTGAAAAAGAGTGTTTCACTAAACACAATTTAGTCTTAGATCTGAACATGACTATGGACTAAATCAAATCATCATGCTTCAAAGGCTGTGCCATTTCCATATTGTGAAGTACATCACCCTGGTAGTTGGGATAGTACCGTATTCTTCATTTTTGTCTTCAGAAAGACTGTGAGAACTTTCCTTTTTTTAAAACAAGTTTCTGACTGGAGGATGAAACATCCTTTATACATACGCATTTCTATTATGTTTAACTAATTGTTTATTTTTCTATTATTTTCTGGGTTGTTTCACTGTGTTGTTATATATTGCCCAGAATCAAAAGATCGGGGTGGTTAATATATCTAATAAAAAAAGTAAAATATACAGTGTGCACCTTTCCAGGAAACATAATGTACCATGCTAAGGATAGGATCATATGTTATATATTATGATCATTTTCTCAGCTATTGTTTATATTTATTTTGTTCTTCTTTGTTTTAGAATTGTTCGCCATCCAGAGTCTCTTGATGGAGAGGGGTGGCTATAGAGATTAATTAAATAAATAAATGCTAACAGGATTGGCAGCCATATTCCTGGTATGAGGTACAGAGTCATTACATTCCGTAAACTTGTGCACACAGTGATAAAGTACTATATGACAGCTGAAACAGATGCCAAACAACTATCACCTACCACCCATGCAACGCGGCATAGAAAACATGTCACTGAAGAGGTTACTTTTGTGCCAGTGCACTGAGCATTTGTGAACACCTCACATGTCTGGAGCTGCGCACATTCCTCTCTGTGTGTGAGGCACACTCTTATCTATTGCTTTCATATTGTCGCTCATGACTTGAAGATGAATTGCTTCAATTGATGTCCTTATCCCATGAACCCTGAAGACACACTCAGAAGCAAACGGTTACTGGAAACAATGCCATTCTGGATCTCTCCAGCATGCCATTTCTATTGTTTCTATTGACACACAATTGTGGTTGCATTAAGCCAGATTTGTCTACAGCCCCATTCCAAAAAATGAGGTTTTCCTTTCTTTTTTCTTTTTTGGCACTCATTAACTTATAGTGGAACTGGTAAGCCAAAAGAGCTTATTCAGTCTTTAACAGGTGACTGTATAATTCATGATTAATAAAGAAAGAGAACCCAAGGATGAAATTAGAACATTCTTGTTGTCTTTTAAAAAGAAACTAAATTAGCATTATGATCAGCAGATTCAAGCAGCACAGGCGATGAGAATGAGGAAGCATCATTATGGGGGGAGCGAAAATGTTTCTCCAGTAGAATTATCTACCATTTAGCATGCTTTAAAACAGGCTGAGGAAACATGCTGGCTGAGGAATTCTGGGAGTTGAAGTCCACAAGAACTCTGCACCAAGTGGAAGATCAAACAGATTCCTGACAAACCTAGCGGACAACTTTGTCTGCCAAAAAGTAGAGAATGGAACTAGGGGATCAGCCATATTGGACCTAATTCTCAGTAACAGAGATGAAATGATAGAAGGTGTTGAAGCCACAGGAACCATGGGGGGGGAGTGATCATGCAATATTGGAATTCAACATTATGCAAGCACAAGCAATAGAACACAGTCAAACTAGAGTCTTGGACTTTATGAGAGCTAATTTCAATAAACTTGACAGCTTGAGAAGGATTCCACGGATGAGAATCCTCAAGGGGAAAACAACTCAAGAAATTTTGAAAAGTGAGGTTACAGTTGTTAGTTTAATCTTTTTTAACATTTGTGTTATTGTGTTTTATTGTTGTTAGCCGTCCTGAGTCCTTCGGGAGATAGGGCGGCATATAAGTCCCAAAAATAAATAAATAAAAGCCCAGTCTAGCACAATACCAACAAAGAAAATAACAGCTCTCAAAAGCATGGCTACGTAAAGAACTCTCTGATAAATTGACAGGCAAAAAGGACAAGTATAAAAAGTAGAAAGAGGGGCACATAACTAAGGCAAAATATCAGCTAATAGCCCGAGCCTGCAAAGTTGAAGTAAAGAAAACTAAGGCTCAAAATGAACTAAGGCTTGGATAGGGCTCGCAACTTGGGAGTCCTCCTAGATTCACGGCTTACCCTGGAAGATCATATAGTGGCCGTGACTAGGGGGGCTTTCGCCCAGGTTCGCCTGATGCGCCAGTTGCGGCCCTATCTGGACCGGGATGCCCTGTGTACGGTCACTCATGCGCTCGTGACCTCTCGCCTTGACTACTGTAATGCTCTCTACATGGGGCTTCCCTTGAAGACCACTCAGAGGCTCCAACTGATACAGAATGCGGCCGCGAGAGTTGTCTTGGGAGTTTCCCGGTACTCCCATGTTACACCTTTGCTCCGCGAGCTGCATTGGTTACCAGTTGTCTTCCGGGTGAGGTTCAAGGTCTTGGTTATTTATTTATTTATTTATTTATTTATTTATTTAATTTATATACCGCCCTTCTCTCAAGAGACTGAGGGCGGTTAACAGGGCAATACGTAAAAGACAGATACAAAAGTTAAAATTATTAAAACATGATTAAACAATGCCCATAGTACAAATTTAAAATTAAAGTCATAATAACAAACCCACCCCATCCCATCAGGCCAGGCCCGCTTCCTTAAAGAGATGGGTTTTAAGGTCGCGCCGGAAGGAGCGGAGGTCGGGCGCCATCCGGAGCTCTACCGGAAGATGGTTCCATAAGTCCGGTGCACCCACAGAGAACGCTCTCCCCCTGGGGGCCACCAGTCGGCATTCTTTGACCGGCGGCACCCTGAGGAGGCCCTCTCTGTGGGAGCGTACTGGGCGGAGGGAAGTTGACGCCGGCTGCAGGTGCTCCCCAAGGTATTCTGGACCCATGCCATGGAGGGCTTTGTAGGTCATTACCAACACCTTGAACCTCACCCGGAAGACAACTGGCAACCAATGCAGCTCGCGGAGCAAAGGTGTAACACGGGAGTATCGGGAGACCCCCGACACAACTCTCGCGGCTGCATTCTGTGCCAGCTGGAGCCTCCGAGTGGTCTTCAAGGGTATGATCTTTAAGTCCTTACATGGCATTGGTCCGGGTTACCTCGGGGACCACCTGCTGCCGGCGTCAACTCCCCTCCGCCCTGTGCGTTCCCACAGAGAGGGCCTCCTCAGGGTGCCTCCGGTCAGGGAATGCCGACTGGTGGCCCCCAGGGGGAGGGCCTTCTCTGTGGGCGCTCCGGCATTATGGAATCAACTGCCGGTGGAGCTCCGGATGACATCAGACCTCCGAACCTTCCGTCGCGGTAAAGGTAAAGGTTCCCCCGCACATGCGTGCTAGTCGTTTCTGACTCTAGGGGCCGGTGCTCATCTCCGTTTCAAAGCCGAAGAGCCAGCACTTGTCCGAGGACATCTCCGTGGTCATGTGGCCGGCATGACTAGACGCCAAAGGCGCACGGAACGCTGTTACCTTCCCACCATGGTGGTCCCTATTTTTCTACTTGCAGTTTTTTTTATGTGCTTTCGAACTGCTAGGTTGGCAGAAGCTGGGACGAGTAACAGGCGCTCACTCTGTTACGCGGCACTCGGGATTCGACCCGCCAAACTGCCGACCTTCTGATCAACAAGCTCAGCGTCCTAACCCACTGAGCCACCGCGTCCCTTACAGACTTGAGGAGGCCATAAATGTGAGGATTGGTCACAAAATTACTTTTTCATCACTGTTGTACCTGCAAACAGTCAGTAAACTAGGCAGGAGCTAAACAAGACTGCCTTTATGAATTATTCACTAGCATGACCAAATTTGATTTAAAAAAAACCTTCAAATTTGGTCAAGCTCTCTCTTTCTAGAACAAAACAGATAATGTGCATTGTAAAAGAAATGCTGACATTGCATTTGCCTATATTTGGCCATTAAGGGACATGAACATCATAATGAAGAAAACAGATGTTTATAGAAAATAGCAACCATTAAGCTTATTGGAGGCACCAAATTCCATTCGATCTACCCATTCTTACATGGCTGTTTATTCTCATGATCCCCAATCTAAATTAATTTTCCTTGTTCCCCAATCTAGATGGGGAAGAAGGAAAATTTGTTTGTTCCCTAATCTAGAACAAGAGGAAAATCCACAATGCAAGCAAGGAGATTTTAATGAAGATATTTTTGCAGCTTATCTTACTTTTTCCATCCAGGATGTCACCCTTGCATTTGCAGTGGTAAGTTTGTATTTCAACTACAAGTCTCTTCCATTTTTACACCCAATTCTTGTGCTTTATTATAAATTATCATGTATAGCACAGATAACCAAGCTGATAAAAGCAATTGCCTCACATGTAAAGTACAAGTATTTTGTTACAATCCAGAAGGGAAATGTCACTCGATTTTCCACTCATACAGAGAAGACCACTGCACTCGATTTGTTACTTGCCAAGCAGGGAAAAAGCAATGTGCATATATGCTCCCAGATTTAACTTGTGAATAGCTAAGCTATCACTTATCCGATTGCATGTATAATATACATTATCCCAATGGTATAGGCCTCCTCATAAGCATTTTAGGATTGAATCAGTCAGCTGTGAACTACACCATGTATTCCAATTCCCAAGTTCTTGTTTGTGCCATAATATGCTGTCAGGTCACAAAGCCAGCAATTGCAAGAAAAAAAAACCCAAACACACCTCAGTATTAGAACTGTTCTTAAAGGAGCTCAAATCTCAGTCATTATAGAAGAATAACATACTTCCAATAACCAGATAAGTAGAAATTTCCTGTCAGTGAGAACAATTATTCAGTGGAACAATTTGCCTCCAGAAGTTGTGGGTGCTCCAACACTGGGGATTTTTAAGAAGAGTTTGGACAACCATTTGTCTGAAATGGTTTAGGGTTTCCCACTTGAACAGGGACTAGAAGACCTCCAAGGTCCCTTTCAGCTCTGTTATTCTGTTATTCAAACTCCAGAATCTTATCTAGTAGCCTGCAAATTTAGTACAGTTGTTCCAGTACTGACAGATAAAATGGCGGCCTAGTCAAGCTAAAAGGTTTAGCTATTTCCAAACCGTTTACAATTTTAGTTTTAATTACAGCATAGATGAGATTCTCTGCTTATTCTCCCTTTTTTCTTTTTGTTAAAGGCCTGCCTTTTATTCAAGCAGTAAGCCAGCTGTGTTTCTGGGACAGCAAACCCAAGGGAACTGTGTCCTGCAGCGTTGTCCCTAATGGCATTGTTGTTGTTGTTTTGGGATGAGATTGCTCCTTCTCTTGGTTTTCATTCCAGAGTACAAGTGGGCAGCTGAGGGTTACCTGCTTCTATTATTTTTCAACGGTCATATTGAATTTTACATTCCACTGAGTGTACTTTTAATGCTATACATTCCCCAGGGATGGTTTGCAAGATAGGGAAAACATAAATAATGTAAACAAACAAAGCACATACATCCATACTGTATAGGCTGCAATTGTTTCTGAATCCCTATCCATAAGCTATTATTTATTATGATCATTTATATCCCTTCTTACTGTCCATAGAGAATTATAACTGTCCATAGAGAAGTATAATGGTTAAAATTAAAATGACTATTAAACTACATCAGCCTAAAATGGCCTGGATGAAACAGAAGTTCTTGACTTCTTAAAAACAAAAAGAGTGTGAATGATAAGAAATCCCCAAGATGCATCTTCCAGAGTTTGGGAGCAACCTAAGAGAATGTCCTTAGACCTCAAAAAGTGTGGTCATCATTATTACGAAATCTCCTGATGACCTTAACTGTTTGGAGAGACACATATCAAAATAGAATTGCTTATCTGATGAGACCAACACAATGATCTAGCATACATTCTAAGATTTTTTTTAACAACTCAGTATTATAGTCCCAGAACTGTGTCCCAATTAGCAAACAAGGTGCCACGTCTGGTACTAACTGAAGTGTCCAGGCACTCCTCAAGTGTTAACTCCTCAAATTAAACACCTTGCAAGAATCAAGATGATCAAACTATGGATAGTCGATACCAGTTTGGGAATGACAAGAGCAGAACTCATTGATGTAAACATGTGAACATATTCCTTGTTTCCACCCTCATCTGGATATCCAGAAACAACAGACAGGATCATTTCTAGAATGCAATCTCATCTTTAAAGGGACAATTTCATTCAAAACAAGCAGAACCACACTATCGGTGCCTGAAGACCAACTTCTCACTATTTTATTTGGTGTAATTCCAGCTTGTTTACTCATATATCTACTCTAACTGAACTTGGACAACAGCAAGGGAACTACAGCATTGTTGGCGATAGATGACAAGAAAGCTTTCCCAGCAGTGTCCACACAAGTTCTGCTTGATATCAAGGTGGCATTCGCAGCATGCCTACATAGGAATAGGTCCCACTGAGCTGTGAGGAGATTAATCAGCAAATGAAAGATTTAACTTGGCTACAGAGTATGTGTGTTTCAAATCCCTTTCAAGTGGAACATCCTCTGGAGTAAACATACAAGGGGATTGTGTTTTCAAAAGTAGGCAACAAAGAGAAACATAGGTACTTAAGTGGCTTCAGTTAGGCATTTAACACCCATTCTACATAGCCAGGCAGATGGATAGTCAGAGAGCTGGATAGCCAGCTAGATTAGATAAATTAGACGGATTGGATGGATGGATGGTTAGATGGATGGATGGATAGCCAGGGAGATGGATAGCCAGGGAGATGGATAGCCAGCTAGATTAGATAAATTAGACAGATTGGATGGATGAATGGATGGATGGATGGATGGATAGTTGGATGGATGGATGGATAGCCAGGGGGATGGATAGCCAGACAGATGGATAGCCAGCTAGATTAGATAAATTAGACAGATTGGATGGATGGATGGATGGATGGATGGATGGATGGATAGTTGGATGGATGGATGGATGGATAGCCAGGGGGATGGATAGCCAGGCAGATGGATAGCCAGATAAGAAGAAAGCATTCATTTCACAGGCCACTCATGTTAGTTAACAAGATGACTGCCACCAATCCCCAACTGCAGGCAATGATTCAACAGGTGGTTTCCCTTGTCTTCACATGACATGGATCACCTATCAACTCAACCAAGAAAACATCTGCCAAACTAAACTGAACAATTGTTTAGGAATTATTGAGAATGACCAATATCATGTTGTGCTGGATTTTGGCAAAACCGTCATAAACCCCGTCATCTGACCCCTGGACACTAATCAGTCGCAAATGCAGTCAGGTTGCCAAGAGCTCAATGTACAATTACACGATCACAGGGAGAAGTGGGGGACAGCTCTCAGAACTTTGAATCTGGGTCCATCCTAACTTTGAACAGTTGCTGAGCAACATGTCGTAAATCAAGGATTACCTGTAAGAAAACAAGACTTACAACTGTGCAGCTGTAAAAATTACACTAGGCCATGCAGATTTCACATGAAGATTTAGTACTAAAGGCACAAACCCATAATGCATTTGTACAGTATTTGTATCACTTTTTCACAGGTATAATACACAGGTAGTCCTTGACTTATGATCATGAGTCCGAAATTTCTGTTGCTGAGTGAGGCATTTGTTAAATGAGTTTTCCCCATTTTACAACCTTTCTTGTTATAGTTGTTAAGTAAATCACTGCAGTCATTAAGTTAGGAACATGGTTGTTAAATGAATCTGGCTTTCCCATTGAAAGTCGCCAGAGGTGATCACATGATCCCAGGACATTGCAACCATCATAAATATGAGTCAGATTCTATTCAAAAGTAATGTGATCAAATTGCCATTTTTACCCTTTATCATTTATTTTTTAAAATTAAACCATCTAATATTTGAAGCTCTCTGTGTGCTTTACAAAAAACAAAATACTAAAAAAAAAAGTTGGGAGACTTGTTACACAATTGTGTGTATTAGAAAGAAAAAATCCAGCAACCAGGAGCCAGATACACTGAGAGTATATCCCAAATACTATATGGTTGTGCCATTCGCACTCTCGCATTCCTCAATTTAAGGATTTTATAAAGACCCACACAATCTTGCAGATTGCCCTGCTTCAGGGCTTCCCCAGATTCCAATGTTCAATCTTCCAATTTTTATTTTAAATATTTATCGTATTTGTGTAACTGCCCATCTCACCCAAAAGTGACTCGGGGTGACATACGGCACTTAATTAAAAAAAAAAATACACAAAACCAGTCACATTTAATCTGTAAAAAAAGACACACAAAACAAGAGAGGCTGATTTTGCCTTCCCTGCTACTGAACCACGAAAATATCACACACTATTACAGACACTAAATATTGGGGAACAGGAATGGGAGGAGGGATTGAAGAGCGGAAGAAGCAAAGAAAAAAGGAAGTAGAATAATTAGTCCCTTAACTCTAGGTCTCCTTTCATCTGTGGACCAAGCAAGAATAATAGTTTTCTTCAGTGAACAGTACGTTAACTAGTCCTGTGGGTTTATGCTGAGATCTCAGACAGCTGTTTACCTCCCCACCACAGTGTTTTACAATCTCAGTTGCAAAACCTCCCTTTCATCCTAATCATTCCCTTCAACAGCTCTACAGCGTAGGCATACATTATTTTTTATTTTGCTGATGGAAGAAATGAAAGGGTAAGCAGGCCAGGTGCATAGGCGAGTGGAGATATAGTTGATAAGCACAACTGGTATTAGAAGCTTGGTATTAGTGTTGAGTACAGCTGATAGTCACAGGGAGCAAAGTGGGAAAGTTAGGAAGATTGTGCTCTGAGTCAAAGCCACCCTTTTTACAGAGGTTTGCAGAATGGATCAGGACAGGAAATCAAGTGGTCCAGCATTCGTGGTCACCCAGAGACAACATACAGGAACATTCCTAGAATGCAATTTCATTTTTAAAGGGACAATTTCATTCACAACAAGCAGAACCACAATACCAGAGACACCCAGGAGGTCAACCACACTATCCAGGAAATTCAAATATGGGACAATATTTCTCAAACAAGAATTAGGTTACAGCAGTTCAGACCAGACAGCACAAATGGATTTTAAATACATCTAAAAGCAATATCAAATGGAATCAATGAAGAGTATGGTAATAGCTGGCAGAGAAAGTCAATTTACCTAGTCACAGACTACTGGAGATGGGGTTAATGAGTAGAAATGTAATGCTAGAATTGTTGCAGGGAAAATATGTTTTTAAGCCGCACTAGTATGACAGCTTCATGCTTCCTGTAATCCTACGGCATGGCATGTTGATAAACTTGAAGCTAAAACAAACAGTATTTCACACCATTTTTTTTTGCCACACATGATAAATGCTCGTGCAAAGCCTTTTTAAAAGGTTTCTACAGCAATCCAGAAGATTGTATTTTCCCCAAACTCAGGAAGAATTCAAACCACAGATGTTCTCCGGTGGAAAAGATGGTTGAGTTGCTATTGCGATTCATTGATTAGCATCGTTCTCTTTTCCTAATTGCAGATCCTGAACTTTTTAACTGCACTTGTAGTTCAGAAATATTTATATTACAAGGAACTGCAATACACAATGCCTCCAGAAAAGTTCCATGCAGTTATCTGCCAGCTTAGCTTTCCCAGATCATCAATAATTCACTTTCATATATGCCCAGAGCTGGTTTTTAGAACATGCTTTCTTTTTATCCCCTTTCTAAACTTAAGGAAGATGTAAAGTGCTAGTAAAACCTTTCCTACACCTGTCTTCTCTTTTCCCAGCCAAAATCACTCTTGCTCTCTTCATCCCATCTCACTTGAGGATTTTAACACTTCAAGTACAACCTAAGCCTGAAAGAAACAGAGGTGGAAGCAACCCTACCTTTGAATTCCCTCTCAAGGAAAAAGGGCTGCTCTAATTGTTTTGTACTCACTTCAGCTGTGAAAATGCCAAAAAAATAATAAAAAAGTCAGCAAAAATAGATGTGATTACCGGTACTTCACGCTGTCAGGCTGAAAGGGGAAGCATAGTAAATGCAGCAGAAACGCCACTAGGTGAACATTTCATGAATGGAAAGTCCTTAATAAGCACAAAATCCTTCACCTGTTCCTTGCCTTCTCGGTGCACACAGCCTTTAGGCACCTCGAAACTTGGCCTGATTTCCTGGAGGCGCTCTTTCCTATTCATCTATAAACACCTCCCACAGAGTTGGCAGACCTATTACCATCTTGCTGCCTTACCCCACTGTGAATATAGGAAACAAACCCCTACTAATCTGTCTTTCACTATCTCTGGCAATCCCCGAGAAGGAGAAGGTTTCATTCGTTTGATCCCCGAAAATGGGCAGTGCCAGAAACTGAACCTCAGCACTTCTATATGCAAAGCGTGTGCTTTTCTGTTCCTTTCCTTTCCATTTACTCCATGAAGCTTTTTAACCTCCCGAAACCCACCGGCAACATGGCCTGATTGACTCAGGGGCCGAGGTGGCAACAGTTACTGCATACTGAGCAGGAAAGTAAGGCAGTGACAGGGAATTTGATAAATTAGTCCTCTCCCATTTCCAGGCTTCACTATCTCTGAGGTTCCATCACAGTGAAATCTGTTCTGGAATTTCACTCTGCTTAAGAGGCATTGAAAACGATCCTTTTTAACTATTTGGCAAGATGTCTCTCCTTCAGTTAGTTGATGGGGAAAACTGGAAAAAAATGACCAAAGAGGGTCACTGTGATTAAAAACAGTGCATTGCAAGAAGCCGTTAGATCTTCCTGCGCCTTCCTTTCTCACCTCCATCTGCCTTGATCCTGCTATTAAATGTACAATTATCCTATCTTACTATCACATTCAGTTTCTTCAATGACACGGGGGAAAAGGCGCAGGTAAGCATCATCAGTCAGTGTGTAAAAATGAACCATCCAGGAACGCAGGCGTCATCATCTGCCGACACTATCTCCCCATTCAAACATTTTCCAGGAATGCTGTTCTTCATACCAATCCAGCAGCCTGAGTCTACTTCATTGTAAAATGAATTAATTGATTTAAGCCATCTATTCCCTAAGGGGGGAAAGCAACAAGAAACCCTAGGCATTGCCCCTTCTTTGAAACATGGCACAGGGTCAAAGCTCAGGGTGTCCACTGCTGGGAGAATTGCCCGTGGAAAGCCATTGTAAGTCAGCGTTGGGTTGGCAGGTCTTTTATTTGGACCACAGTCCCTTGAGAATACAACTCTCAGTTGACCTTTGTCTCCTGTTCCACATCTTGCACACAATCACAAGGCATCAGGCACGGCTTTCTCTCTCCTCCAGCTCTCCCAATCCCTGCCAATTGTTACATGGATCCCAACCATCCCTGTTGCACAGAGAGGAATCTTGAACAAATGGGTCCAGCAGGAATTTTGGACGGTGGCTTGCAGCGCGAATGGCAGGAGAAGAAAGTCACAGTGAGTGGGCTAAGGAGATGCCATGTGGCACTGCCGGCGTATCCACATGGCTTCCAGCCTCTCCCAGCTGCCAAGTGCTGCAGAACCGTGGCGGGAGGGGAGCGGAAAGGTGGGGAAGGAGAGAGAGAGAGAGAGACCGACCCTGTTTAGCACAGGGAGCTTCGCTTCTTGCAAAAAGTCCAAACCTGACACGGCTCGAGCCCCTTCGCCCGCGTGCACACGTACACTTCCCCCTTCCAAAACAGCCCTGCCACAAAGCCATCCGCCCTCGCCCTAATCCAGCCGTCGCTGCCGACTTGCTCCCAGCCAAACCCGGGGGATTAAGCTCTGAAAAACCCGCTTGGCTCACAAGACCGAGGCACTGCGGCTCTTCCCCCCCCCCCCCCAGCCCCGCTGCTTCTTCGCCACGGCGACCGCACTCAGCGTAACCAACCTACCGACTCCGGCTTCCCTCCTTCGTCCAGCCTCTTGTCTCCCAATCAGCTGCCGCTGCCGCCTTGCCCAACCCCGTAATCTACCTGCAGGACGCCTCCTAAAACCACCCAGCCTTTGCACCACTTCCCGGTCCAGCCGTCTCCTCCCCTAGCCGGGCACTTTTCCTCTCTCTCTCTCTCTCTCTCTCTCCTCCACCCTTCTCCTCGTGATCCGCCCACCCGGCTACCGCCTGCATTTTGAACCCGGCGCCTTCCCCGGGTGAAAACACCCCCTCTCCCCCCTCCACACACACGCACACACTTCTCCCCTCCCAAAATAGGAAGTCTCCCCTAACTGCGCGGCGCTCGGGATCACTTTCGCTCCCTTCCCTTCTCACCTCCCCCGCAGACACGCGTCCCTAGGGTCTCCCTCCCCGCCCGTGTGAATGCGCCCCTCCCCGCCCCCAGCGCAATAAGCCCCGAGTTGACAGGGGATGACCCAAAGGTTGACGTTCTCCCTTGGCTGAGCCACCGCTTAGTTGCCTCACTCGGGAGCGCCTCCGAGTGAGAGAGCTTGGGTTCTGGGAAGCGCTGCGGATGATGGGTTCGGGTGGCCCCGGAGAGTCTGCCTGGTCCCCGATCTGCCCAACTCCTTCCTGGTTTGGTCCTTTTAATTTCCCCGTCCGCCACGGCAAGAGAAAGAGAGGGGAACCCACCCTTGGTCCAGAGTTGGTGGCAGCAGCAGCAGCAGCCTCCCCGGAGCAGTTTAATCCACCGAGCGCCCAGCAGAGCCGACCCGAGGTTGAACCGCAGCGGGAGAAGGCAGCGTTTTCCCGGCACTCATGTTGCTGCCGTCTCCGGAGAAGAGCGCCGGCGAAGAGTAGACGCAGCCGAGCGACAGGCGCCTTGGCAGCCGGCGCTGTTTGTGGCGAGGAGACCGGGGGAAGAGGAGAAGAGAAGCCGGGGAGGGACGAAAGGGGAGGCGCTTGCGAGTCAGGCGTCCGGGAGGGTGTGAGTGCGCGTCTGGATGTGCTACGCGTCTGTGGCGGCGGTGCCGTGTCACCTCTTCGCGAGCGCATTGCAGCGCGGCTCGCTCTCTCCCTCTTTCTCTCGGCTGGCTTGGGCGGGAGCGAGGCGAAGCCGCCGGCTCAAAGATCGGGCTTTCGAGAAGGGATTGACACGAAGGATTAAAAAGGCCTCACCTTGCTGAGCTCTGAGTCAGCCAAGGGTTTGAACAGGTTTGTTGCTCTTCTTTTTTCTTCCACCTCCAAGACACCTTAAGAGAGAGGCGTGATCTTAGTGACCTTTCACCCAGCTTGGGGTGTTCCGGGTCTCCTGAACTTGGAGTCCCATCCTCCCCAACCTGCGCCAGCCATGCTGGCTGAAAATAAGGAGAGCTGGAATCCAGTTGATCTGGATGGAGGGCCTAGGACTGGGGAAGGCTGGGGTAGAGATCTTAGCTGTGTCTGTTAAGGGTTATCTTTCCTACTTTTTCCCCTTCGGTGGAGGGCAACTTTCAGAGTCTGGTGCCCCCCTTTCCATTAGGACCATCATGAAAATTGTCCGTCTGGCATTTCTAAAAAAAAAAAAAATACAGTGTTGAGGAAAATCTCTTTTAAAGCACCAGCTAGGAAGAGGAACAAGGTGGGTGGGGAACAGCCTATTTTTCCCACCCTTTATTTCCGCTTATCAGGGATGAGTTGCTTGGTAGGTTTGCATCAGGTGCAGGAAGGGGCACCGAATTCCAGATTATAACAAAATGTTATAATCTGCTTGTGTCCTTGGTGCTCAAAGTCAAGGTCACTTTGAAGGCCTCTTTTTTTCTTTTTCTTTGAATAAGCAATTAAACTCGCCAGATGTACGTACACCCCAGGGTTGATATCCTAAATATGTTTTTTTTCCCCTAGGGAAGTAAAGGTCTATAGATTGTATACAATTGAGCTGCAGGTGATTATGATTACATTTGACGCCTTGGAGCTCAAGGAAAAATGCGCAGTGGTTTAGATGCCGTTCTGATTTGCACCGATCAGCTAGAAAAGCAATATTCAGCCAAAGCAGTGATTAGGGTTAGACTCATACAAATTTAAAAGACTCTCATCTGCCTTTTTGGAGAGGAGGACATGATGAGAAATGATTGCATTTTTCCACCATCTATGAATGAAACAAGTGTGCCTTTTCCTCCCTTAGGCTGTGCAAATATCTTCAAGGCAACAGCCTCTAGATGACCTTTGGATGTTTACCATCATCTTGTTCAACCTTTACCTCTTGGGAGTTCAGATATGTGTGTGTATATAAGTGAAGGATGGGAGTGGCAAAGAGTTGGGGTTTTTTTCCCCCCCTTTAACCCTCCTTAACCAGGAAGCAGCCAAATGGAAAGCTAATCAAACTCCAACCAAGGAAAAGTGTACTGATTCAGTGCACTAATTAATTAACTGCATATAGCTTAGCAGCATGGGTCTATCTGTAGGTATTGCTCTTCGTTGTCTTTTAATTTAAAGTGGTTTTTTTATGTCATGGAATTTACAGTGGGTGGGATTTAGTTTGAAGTCAGTGGAATGATGTTAACTAGTTCCTCTCCATGTCATGCTGAAGCCATGGTTTCTTTCAACTGTGGTTAAGCAAACCGTGATTGGCAGAGTTCACAAATCATAAAAATCTCTAGGGTGCTGTAATTTTCTTTTCAGTGTAGCTTTTCCTAACTGAAACATTGTCAATTGGAGCTCAACTTCGGATGACTTCATGGGCGTGTGTATCTGGGTAAGTCTCTGGATATTGGAAAGGATTAGATGGAGGGCTATTGCCTTCTTCCAGTATTATTTTTTTTAATTTACATTTTATTTTTCCCAGTCTAGCTAGAACCCTTGTTTGTCTTCTACTCAAGCACTACCTGTCTGGTCCCACTTAATCTCTACGCTCAGATAAGGTCAATCAGATGGTGCCACTTGCTGAGGTATTTTTTAACACTTTAGTGTTAATGTGGAAGGATGAACTAATGTGGAAGGATGAACCTGCTAAAAAAAATAAATACAGCCAATATTGATTTTATGAAATTTTGCAGTCCTGTACTTTGAAGATTATCAAATGTTCATGTGGGTTCTACTGATCCACTGTCATCCCAGCATTAATATGCCAACATGAAAAACTAACTGGCTCTTTAAGATCAAGTATTGTGTGTAATTGCAACACAATGTCACATTGCTACATTTCTTTGTCTTTTCTTTTTTAGACTCTTCTATGCTTGGGACCACCGTCTTGCTGCGTGATCCCCGTCTGATTCAGTTTCAGCTGATGATAAATGGACTAATATTCTCTCATACTTTCTTCACTTATGGCAAGCCCTTCAAGTCCTGAAACCACAAAACAAATCACAATACTGCCATCACCATGCTTGACAGTTGGTATAAAGTTCTTATGGAATACAATATTTGGTTTCCTCCCGAGATTCATCGCCAGTGTAGACTGAAAACATCCATCTTTTGCTCATCTACTGCAGAGCATTTCTCCATAGGTCTGGAAGGTCACCCTGGTGCTTTTTTGGAAGACCTGACCTCAGCTATCAGTGTTCTGTCTTGTTGATATGTCATGAATCACATTTTTACCCAATGGTTTTCTGATGGTAGAGTTGTTTGGACACTGACTTTTACTGAGACGGCTGAGACCTTCAAACGCTTGGATGTTTTTTTAATGGAATTCTTCATAGCTTCCCAATTATATGCAGCACTCTTGGGATGATTTTGACAGGGCAGCTGCTCTTGAAAAAGCTTGATATTGGTCCAGTCAGGTCCATTTCAAACATATATATCCCTTCACCATGGATTTATGGAACCTTAGAGCTTTATAAATGGTTATACTGTATGGCCTTATCCAGACTGTAGCCATTATTGATTTATGGAGATCCTCAGATTATTTTGAGCAACACATAACATGCCTGTAGAATCTATGAGGTGAGAACTTCAACATAATAAAGCAAGCTAAAGTTTGCAGACAACGTGGCTGGCTGATCCCTAATTATCTCTTTAATTGAATTGATTAGATTGGGGCGAAGGGGCACCGTTACATTCTCACACAACACTTTTGCATGTTGGACAACTATTGTTGATGAAGTGAAATGAAGCAAAGGGCAAACTTTGGAGATAATTGTTCACCCAGACTTCTTTTCTATATCAGTAGAACTGACAAATAAATGGAAGCATTCCAAAAATTCCAATGCTTTTCACAGATTTCTGCCTCTCTGTCATGTATTTCTTGGTTGCTTTTAATAACAAAGGAGGTAGGTCTCTTGGAATGCTTTTTTCAACTATTGTTTATTCTTTGCATCTCAACTTTCACAATGAGTCATATAATTTTGGCACTCTTTGCAATCCAATATCCTCCAAAGATTACTGGAATTTGACTGCCATAAATCACAGTCAGATTCGCCAAAAACCCAACTGGTTGAGAAAGATGTCCTTGGTTTTGACAATATTACATTTCTCTATGTGCCCTGTAGGGAATTCCCTCGTTGAAAATTTTGAGAGCAATCTAATTTTCCTGGTGAGCAAACTTGATGGAAGTGTGGTATGTTTGTCAGGATCCAGATAAAATCAAGCTTGGGTTTGGTTTCCTGATTCCAGCTGATCATCCCAGTTTTTAAAAGTGCCCCTCATTCTAAAGTTCTGAAGATCTTTAGAGCCAGCAGATATGTCGTTTGGAAACAAACTGGTATCCAGAGAAAAATCACTGCACTGTTACTTTCTTCTGCTGACAGAATGTTGGCTGGGTATTCCCAAATGAAGAGTTCATTTTTAAAAGTACAAAGCCAATTCAAATCTAAGCTTTGCCATGTTGTGGGGTTAATGCCAAATGAAGCTTAAATATGTAAAACTACCTTTTTCTTGTCTTTGTCACCAGTGGGATTTTGACTGTAATTCTTTATGGCCTATATGGGTGGCAGATTGGTCATTCTGTAAAGTGTTGTGGTATTATAGGTCAATCTCCAAACATATTTGCCTAAAAATAATTTGTTAAATTCAGTGAAATGTATTTCCAATTGTGTTTACTAAAAAACAGCTTTCTTATAACAAGTGCCATTAATGGACTAGCCCAGATACCTTTTAGTATACTGTACTTGATCTCCATACTTCTCTCAATGTAAATACCACTGCATTTATTTCATTTTTCTAATTAATTTATTCCTATTTACCTTGGATATTTTCCAGCTGAAGTCTGCGCTTGGCCATTGAATGATAAGCTGGGTGCAGCATACTGTAGTGGTTGGAACCATAATGAAGACATCCAATGGGGGCAGAGTACAGCTATATTTGATTAAAATTAAATTTATTTATGCTTTGACAGCAATTTTTTAAGTGATATTGAGATCCATGCCTAAGACTTTGGTGATGATTTTCATGCAGCCCTAAGTCATGAACCTTTGCACTTTTTTTTTCTTAGATCAAGAAAATCATAGTAAAGCACAGTTGAAATCATTTCAATTTGTTTTGTCTGTCCAATTTCATCTGGTGTTCTTTGAGTGACATTTAAATTTTATATATGTATATATATATATACTGTGTGTGTGTGTGTGTGTGTGAGAGAGAGAGAGAGAGAGAGAGAGAGAGAGTATAAAAGAAAACCACAAAACCTATTAACTTTAGATGCTGATTGCAGTGAAAGCAGAACCAGAGTAACCACGACATTACAAATCTGAAGTAACTATTATTCATAAAACAATAATATCCAGTTGCTCTAGATTCCAACTACATGCAGTCCTTGACTTATGACCTTACGTGAGGCCAAAATTTCTGTGGCTAAGTGAGTTATTAAGTGAGTTTTGGTATACTTTAAAACCTTTCTTGCTACGGTTGTTAATTGAATCACTGCAGTTAAGTAAGTAACATGGTTGTTAAGTGAATCTGGCTTCCCCATTGACTTTGTTAGAAGGTTGCAAAAGGAGAGCACATGACCCTGGGACACTGCAACTGTCCTAAATATAAACAAGTTGCCATCCACATTTTGATCACATGACCATGGGGGTGCTGCATGGTTGTGTGAAAAACGTTCATGCCACTTTTTTCAGTGCCGTTGTAACCTCAAACAGTCACTAAAATGGTTGTAAGTCATAAGTTTGCCATCATAATTATTCTCAAAAGAGGGTGCTACAGAAAAGAGAAATGAGATTTTTTTTAAAAATACATTTTGTCACATACTTGCAACATTAAGTGAAATGTGTAATATTTGATCTGGTTGATAGTTCATGGCTAATGACTCTGGATGATTCACAAGCCTTAATCATTTGGGGACTAAAACATTATGTGTCTCAGTATCTCAGTGATTTCACTGAATTTATCTTAGACTGAAAACTTACCTGGAGAAATAGAGAGCTGTGTTTAACTATTCCTTGGCTTGGCATAACCAAAAGAGTTTAAAAATTGCAGATAGGTCTTGTAGAAAAATTAATCAAAATAAAATAAATGCATATCTCATTGCAGAATAACAATAATATGTTTAGCCAAAATTCAGGAGCCATATTACATGTTTACGTTGCTGTACATCTGGACATACAGGTAATCCTCAACTTAGATAGTCCATTTAGTGTTGGTTTGAAGTTACAACAGCACTGAAAAAAGCAACGTACGACTGTTTTTCATGTTTACAACCACTGCAGCATCCCCATGGTCACGTGATCAAAATTCAGATGCTTGGCAACTAACTCATATTTATGACCATCGCAGCATCCCAGGGTCACATGACCACCTTTTTCTTCTGACGAGCAAAGTCAATGGGAAAGCCAGATTCACTTAACCATTCAATGCAGTGATTCTCTTAACATCTGTGGCAAGAAAAGTCATAAAGTGGGGCAACACTCACTTAACAACTGTTTCACTTAGCAATGAGAATCTCCAGAGACATCGGGATAAAAGGGGAAAAGAAAAGCATTGACATTGAATAAGATAATAACGTACAGCCTCAACTTTTTACATCATAATATGTACTAGCCGTTTCTATAACAACAAACTTATCTAATCAGCAAAACCCAAAGACGTGGTGGCTCAGTGGGTTAGGACGCTGAGCTTGTCGATCAGAAGGTCGGCAGTTTGGCAGGTCGAATCCCGAGTGCCACGTAACAGAGTGAGTGCCTGTTACTCGTCCCAGCTTCTGCCAACCTAGCAGTTTGAAAGTACGTAAAAATGCAAGTAGAAAAATAGGGACCACTATGGTGGGAAGGTAACAGCGTTCCGTGCGCCTTTGGCGTCTAGTCATGCCAGCCACATGACCACGGAGACGTCTTCGGACAAGCGCTGGCTCTTCAGCTTTGAAACGGAGATGAGCACTGGCCCCTAGAGTCGGAAACGACTAGCACACATGTGCGGGGGAACCTTTACCTTTACCTTTTTATGTACTAGCCGTTTCTATAACAGTAAACTTATCTAATCAGCAAAACCCAAAGTCAAAGGTTCATTTTCTCCCCCTCAAGTACAATGTCCAGAAGTAGTTTCCAAGGGGAAGCAAAGTTAGCTGTATTCTTTTCTTTGATTCAGCCAGTCAGTCTAGCCATCTTTGCTAGTTGCATCAGTTTTCCAGCCATTGTTGGAATTAAAGTATCTAATCGCTGGTGTGCTACAGTGGTTAGAATTCAGTATTTCAGGCTGACTTTGCATTCCATTGCCTCAAGGTTGACTCAGCCTTCCATCCTTCCGAGGTTGGTAAAATGAGGACCCAGATTGTTGGGGGCAATATGCTGACTCTGTAAACTGCTTAGAGAGGGCTGTAAAGCTCTATGAAGCGGTATGTACTGAAATCTAAGTGCTATTGCTATTGCTTTCCATTTTTGTGCAGAGCATTCTTGCTGCTGTCACTCTTCAGAGCCATTTTGGAAATGTAGAGAAGGTCTCCTTCCTTGGCATTTTCTTTGCCCAGGAAACACTTTCACAATGCCCCAGGTGCCACTAACCCCTCTGCACGAGAGTTGTTGGGCAGCAACAGTTGCTTTGGTGGTCTGCTTTGCTTCTGTGTAATTGGAACGATAGCTAAAATGATCCAAAATAGTCCAGCTTTGCTTCTGATAAAACGTTACTTCCCTCACAGAATTCCACCACACTAGAAAACCGTGGCATTGCCACAAGGCAACGTTTCTCAACCTTGGCCATTTTAAGATGTGTGGACTTCACCTTTAAGAAATTCCTCAGCCAGCCTGCTGTAGGGATTTTATAATAATTTTTCAAGCTGGGTTATTACTTTTCTAACTGGAGGTGGGGCTGGAAATATGCCTGCCTGGAAAGTAGAAGATTTGCAACCTGTCTTGCTAGCTGGTATTATGCAAAACGAACCAGATGTTTAGGCATAAGGAAGCTGTCTCGGTTTCTAAGACTGATTCCTTTCTTGCCGCATGAAATAGGATTGCGATGTTTAGTTGCTTCTGGGTTTGCTGTTATTACTTGA
The DNA here is from genome assembly GCF_947247035.1 of Vipera ursinii. Lineage (NCBI taxonomy): Eukaryota > Metazoa > Chordata > Lepidosauria > Squamata > Viperidae > Vipera > Vipera ursinii. The sequence continues at coordinate 64,264,742 of NC_139521.1, forward strand.
GAGCTCAAGGGACCTAACAGCCGTAACCCTCTGAGCTCAGAGAGAGTGACCGAGGCCCAGTGACAGACTTCAACCGGAATTACCTGTGTTGAAGTCAGGCACTTTAGCTGCTACACAACACTATACAAAAAGTGATGCTTTTTTTAAAGAAAAAAAATCATATTATTTTTTTTCAAATACCAGGGAACCTTAGATGTCAGGCCTCCCAAAAGACCTATTACTTATTCATTCCTTTCATAATAACTGCAGCCCTGGAATGAAATTGATTCTAGTTGCAACCTGTTCAGGGATAAAAGTCTGACCTTCAGCAATTCTATCTCTAATTCCATGTCTGTCAATATATGCCATTACTAGTGAGAGTGGGGACAAAAAGTTCTCGGATTACCCTAAGATTTTGGCAGACCAATGCCTATTGCAAAATGTCTCCTGTACTCCACCTTCCCTAGTCACAGTAATCCTGTCTCTCTTGTCAATTTGGAATGGATTTCCCATCTTAAAAAGACTGTGGGCAGATGTCGGAATCTCAACTCAGTAAAAAAAAACACCTCTGCTTTCTCATTTAAAGTGTATAATTTCCATGAAATCATAGCCAAATACTCAATAAACTTCATAGATTAACGCTCATTTTATGCATACTTCCTTTTCTTAAAAAAAAGAAAGATTCTGGCCAGGGCTTTCACTAAATTATAATAATTATGATTATGAAGTTATAATAATTTACAGAAGAACATGACACAAAGAAAATTTCAGTCCATAAATTAAGTCCATCCTAGTGGGACAGTTAGGTGCACGAAGATATGTTTTCTCACATAATATTCAAGTATAAAGTTTTAGAACTGTAGCCTATTTGACCATAGTAGCTTCCAGCTCTTATAAGAAGGCTACATCTGGACTAAAGGCTGTGATTTTTTCCACACTTGGCAAAGCAAAATGTTACCATGATAAACTGCATTCGCAGGTTCTGTAAACTTGCAGTGAAGACTAAACACCCTTTTTTAGAATTTTAACTCTGGAAGCATTTGGCTAGTCACAGGTCTGTCAAAGAATCCATAAAACTCCCAAGACATTTTAGTCCAAATGCAGACACTGGGATGTCACTCAGGATTAATACAGAATCTACAAAGACGAACGAAACAAAGAAGCACATCTGAGGAAAAATTTGAGTAACCGAAACGAATTTTGAAATGTCTTCTAGTTTAAAGTTCAGAGAAATCCTGATTCTGCTACAATAAAGCTCTATAACAGACATGTCAAACACAAGGCCCGGGGGCTGGATCCGGCCCGCAAAGTGGTTTCATGTGGCCTGCGAAGCCATCCTGGAAACAGTGAGGGAACGGCCACCACTGCCTTGGCCCTGGCCCAGAGACCCTCCTTCTGCCAGAGACCCTCAGATCTGTCCCACTCCTGCCCAGGCCCCCATAGGCACCCTTGAGGCGAACGATGTAGAGCTGGCCACGCCCACCCAGCAGGCCATACACACTCTAGCCACGCCCACCCAGTAGGCCACGCCCACCCAGGCCACACCCACCCGGCCCCTTGAGGGCAACCGCAATGCTGATGCGGCCCTCAATGAAATTGAGTTTGACATCCCTGCTCTATAAAGATGTTTCACCACTAAGTTGAGGCAGTTTTATTTCTTGATGCAGCAATGGAATTTCTTATACTTGGTGCTTTAGAAACTGGAGAAGTTTGGGAAAAGCTTTATCTGACCAATCAATATTTGACCTAAAGAATCTTAGATCTTGTTGGAAACCTCTGTCTCTGTCTGTCTGTTTCTCTCCCCCCACCCCCCGCAAGGAGCCTGGGCATGATGTTGCAATATTACTGGAGGGAATGTGTAATGCTGTTACTAAATTATTTGCTTTTTAACATAAATGAAAAATATTAACTGCTGCCATTTATTGGTAGGTATGTTCTCAGGATACTCCATGATCCTGAAAAAAATGGGGGAATTGAAGAGATAAATAATGCCTGCCTACCACAAATCCTTTCTTTCTGAAAGATAAATAGGCACCAGTCAGAAAAAAAAGTAACTATAGAAATATGTAAATAAATGCATAATGACATATATATGTACATACTGCATGGGGATAAGCAGTTCTGTAGATTCAGATAGCATCATGGCTGAAATAGAAGAGGGGATAGCTATCTGGATTACAGGCACTTACTTCTGAGTAAGTAAAGTCATCAGTCCATATTGTTGTTGTTGTTATCATCTTTTATTCATTAAACATGAACCTCAGTCAACTGAACATTCAAATTGACTGGCGCTAATGGTTGACACGGGTTGCTGCCAGCATCCTAGGTATCAACCAGGTACCTCCTTAAAATGTAAGATGTTCCAAGTAGCGCAGTTTTTTGTAACTTTGTTATTGTAGGAAGCTGCAGTTTCTTGATGTATTTTGTGATGTTTTTGGACATGGTTCCCAGTGCCCCGATGACAATCGTGCAGTTTTGTTGGCCCAGTTGTGGTATTTCATAATTTTTTTCAGTTCTTTTTCTTTGACTCTGGCATCTCCTAGTACAGCGATATCAACCACAATTTTTATCATTATTATTATTATTATTATTATTATTATTATTATTATTATTATTATTATTATTAATCAGCATAAGCATTGTATGGTGTTGTTACAGTAGCCAGGAAACCACAATGCTATTGCAGAATAGTAGTTTGGCTTGCTAAGGTATCAGCCCTGTTATAGGACATGCACATTCCCCAATGTGTGCCACAGGAGGGCGGATGGCTTTGCACCAGAAAGAAAGACAAGAGGGTCTTCCTGCCATGTCACCAAGGCCCCTGTCTCTTCCAGTGGCTGCCTTGCAAACAGGCAGTGCAATCGGGAAGGTTCAGAGCTGTTGGGAATCTGACTGCCTGCACAGGGCACCAACTCATTTCCCCACTGAAGTGGTACTTATCTATCTACTTGCATAGAACATGCTTTTGAACTGTTAGGTGGACAGAAGCTGAGGTGAGTGACAGGCGTTCATCCTGCCACACAGAGCTAGGAATCACATCACCACAGCTGAGACCATCTCCAGATCATGAAGCCACTGAGCCACCATGCCTCTACATCCTCAGGCCCTGCACAATCCATGAACATCCATGAATGTAATGAGTAGCTTGGCCTGAGATATGCAACACTCAAAAGACTGCTGAATGCCAACTGAATCAATTTAAATTTGGTGTTGACTCTTTAAAAAAATATTTGTGATGGGGGTCACCATCAATATATTCTGTAACAAGAAGGCAGGTGCCTTACTTAGATCTGTTGCCAGGATTTGACTCCTTCTTAAACTGTGAGAAGATTATCCTCCTCTTAGAATCTGCTCTGCCAAGTTTATCACACTTCTTCCAGTAACTGCTCAACCTCCCTCCCCCAAATCAAAACAAAATGTACTGGTTTAGAAGTAAGTAAGTGATAGCCTTGATAATCATAGAGGATTTCTTTCCTTGTCAAATGCTAGGACTCAGATCCTGGATTTTTTTGTTAACAAGAAACTGATGTTTCCTATGAAATAATCATGTTCTAAATCAAAGGATTTAGGAACTTGTAATTCCTGCCAAGTGAATAGGTGGTGGTGGTGGTGGTGATGATGATGATGATGATGATGATGGTGATACTTCAAGATACTTCATAGATCTATGTAAATATAGATCAAAACTGTAAATGTCTGGCTGTCCACCAGATGGCAGCAAGGAGCTAGAGAACATTCTGGCCACTCATAGATCACTTTGCTGCCACCTATTGACCATTTATATTTTGGAGTCCAATGAAGTGCCAACTGGCACTTCAGTAAATTGGAAGCCTTCCAGTTATTTACTGTAGGAAATATATATTAGTATCACTAGAAACCTCTTACTAAGGCAAACAAATTTAAAAGAAAAGTAGGAAGTGAGGGGGGGGAGTTGCTGGTCTTCATCATCGTTGTAAGTAACTTGAAAACTACAGTATACTTCAACAATACCCAGCTAATGAAAGAAATATTAGAATTGCACTAAAACCCATAATGTTTCTAATGATATAACAATTAAATCTCAACAATGTGTTGCTCAAAAATAGCAACAAGAGACTATCTCAAATTGTCCAGTTTATGGTTTCCAATTTCTTTCCCTCCTTGTTGTCATTTCATTGCTTACTGATTGCCAGCCATTGTTTTTCTGCACACATTTTCTTTTCAAAAACCTTGGAACTCTGATTCATCAAACAGATGTGCCTGCATTGGATTTTTTTTGCTTACTTATACTATAGTCTGTCTATAAATAACCTGGAGAAATACAGTGGCTTGGCAGACTTCACACAACAGGAAGTGGTGACTAACAAGGAACTATTCACCCTATACTTATATGTATGTCTGTGTTTGTATTTATGAGTGCATATGTGTTTGTGTCTGTGTATGTACTTGTGTGTGTCAAGTACAGAAGCACTTCCAGCAATGTAGCACATTCTGTTTTGGCACACCCTGCAACTCCATTTCCACTCTTCTGAGGATCTATTCCATTGCCCGCATGAATTAAAATTTAGATTGCAGATATAGTGCATCAGTCATTTCCCATGTTTCAAAAAATATTTGTAGAACATTACTTTTAATACTGCAACTGAGACAAAAGTTGTCTTTTCTTAACAATAATACTGTATGCAGGTAGTCCTCGACCTACAACAGTATTTAGTGACTGAAGTTACAACGGCACTGAAAAATGTGACTCATGACTGTTTTTCACATTTATGACCGTTGCAGCATCCCCATGATCACGTGATCAAAATTCTGAGACTTGGCAACTGACTCATTTTTATGATGGTTGCAGTGTCCCGCAGTCACGTGATCCCCTTTTGCGATTTTCTGACAAGCAAAGTCAATGGGGAAGCCAATTCATTTGACAACTGTTCATTGATGAACAACCATGTTACTAACTTAACAACTGCAGCGATTCACTTAACAACTGTGCAAGAAAGGTCACAAAATGGGACAAAGCTCACTTAACCAATGTATTACTTAGCAACAGAAATTTTGGGCTCAACTGTGATCATAAGTCGAGGACTACCTGCATTTTATTTTCAACTTATTTAAATTGCAACATTTACATTAAAAATGACCTTGCCCACCTCGAGTCCTGCCCATCACCACTTTTGCAGGTAGCTTTTGGCAACCCAACAGTAGCTGACCTGGCCTTCAAACTGTGCATCTCTGCTTTACCCCAAAGGTGCTTTTTCAAGAGGCAACTGGACTTTCTTGTTCTTTTTTTGAGCCTTTTCGTTTCTCATCCAAGAAGTTTCTTTAACTCTGATAGGAGGGTGGGGAATGGAAGGATTTATATTCCTTGCAGACAGCTGGTCATTTGCCTTCTTTTAGAGAGTCGTTGAGGCCACTTGGAAGTTTGTCTGTGTCCTCATGGTCCCTTGAGTAGTGCAAATGGGTGTGGAGTCTTCTTGGAATTGCTGAAAGGACTACTCAGGTGACCCTGAGGACACAGACAAACTTCCAAGTGGCCTCTGTGAAAGAATGCAAATGAGCAGCTGTCTGCAAGGAATATAAATCCTTCCATTCTGCACCATCCAGTCAGAACTGAAGAAGCTTCTTGAATGAGAAGCAAAATGTCTTCAAGGAAAAACAAAGAAGGTCCACCTGCCTCTTGAAAAAAGCATTTTGGGACAACCATGACTGAGAATCTCTGTAGACATTTCTGCCTTAAATACAGAGGCACGTCTTAGATGGAAGCTATAGAGATCTCACAGAAAGGGGTAATTTGAGTTTAGTTTATTTCACTTCATTTTATTTGTTATTTGAATGTGTTATGGTTATGGTTAGCGACAACTGCCTATTTGCTAGTCTCTGGATATATTGTTTGGGAATAGGAAATAGGTCTGCTTAATGAAACTGCTACAATGATGAATGAGAGACGTTCAAATTCCACACACATTGAATGTTGCATGAAAGATTTAAAATATATAACATATGGTTTTGTCCTGTAAAAACTACGCGGCTGTCATTCCCAGGAGGAGGCTGACATATGTGGGCCTGAGTTTGAAGCAACACCACCTCCATATTCAGTTCCAAAAGTACATTTCATTTCTGAGAATAACCTATTGGTTCATAGCTTTACAAATGTGCAGCAGAAGCCAGCCAAGCTTGGAAATGATTGCCTAATACCTTGTTTCTCTCTCTCCCTGACTTGCCAATCATCTCCCCAGAGCAGATTTGCATTTTTAACATTTTATAAATGTAGATTAAAAAGGGATTATTAAACAAGGGAAGGGATAAAATTACTTGCAGCTCCTATTTAGGAACTGAAGACTGATTCTTCCACTCATAGCAACAAGCTAATAGCTACAGAACTCAGCCATCACATGATGCATCCATCAGCTAAAGATCAACATATGAAAAAGAGTCATTGTAAAATCTGGTTTGTGCTGCAGTTTTGCATGTCTGTTGGAGCAACGATGTGTATTTTAGGTTTAGGATTTTTAAGGTTTTCTGTTTGTCAAAATGCTACCATTTGAATGTCTCACTGGAGGGTTTTAAATAGTCAGACAATGCAACTGACATCCACAGTTTGATATGTGTGGGAGGCTCTGCCTCAGATTATAGTTTTCTCAATACACAAATGACAGAGGTCCCTGCTGTACTAAATGATGTTTACTATTCCAATAAGACAGGAACTGGGATCTGCCTTTACCAAAAATGCCTTTCTACATTCATTCTTCAACCACATAAAGAGCTTTCTTACAGTTTATGCCTTACATGAAACATCAAAAGCAAATCCACTTGAACTCTCAAAGGACGTAAAGAAGGTAAATAGTTTTTTTGAATTTTTTTCTGGCAAAGCAGACTACCCTTTGGATGCAATTCTATAAAGTCTTATTTGGGGAACAGAAAAAGTAGAAAATCATTATTAGCAAAGTATCCGCATATATGCATACAGGACACCCCATTCCCTTTGGGGTAAACAACATACAACTTGCAGAAAAGAAGTGGCCAGAACAAAAAATACAGGTAGTCCTTGACTTACGACCAGAATTGAGCCCAAAAATTATGTTGCTAAGTGAGACATTTTTAAAATGAGTCTTACCCCATTTTACAAACTGTCTTGCCACAATTGTTATGTAAATCCTTGCAGTGGTTCAGTTAGCAACACAATTGTTAAGTGAATCTGGCTTCCTCATTGACTTTGCTGGTCACAAGGTCGCAAAAGGGGATGACATCACCCTAGGGACACTGCAATCATCATAAAGATGAATCAATTGCCAAGCATCCAAATTTGGATCACCTGACCAAGGGGATGATGCAAGTGTGAAAAACAGTCAGGAGTCCCTTTTTTTCAGTCCCACTGTAACTTTGAACAGTCACTAAATGAACTGTTGTAAGTCAAGGCAAGTGAAAAACAAAAGAAATCTACCATAACTTAGCACTTTACTGTATTCCTTTCTTAACCTTTCTGTTCTTGTAAATAGCAATAGCACTTAGACTTATATACCACTTCACAGTCTTTTACAGACCTCTCTAAGTGGTTTACAGAGTCAGCATATTGTCCCCAACAATCTAGGTCCTCATTTTACTGACCTTGGAAGGATGGCAGGCTGAGTCAATAACAATAGAAATAACACTTAGACTTATATACCACTTCATAATGCTTTACAAAGGGACACGGTGGCTCAGTGGGTTAGGACGCTGAGCTAGTCGATCAGAAGGTCAGCAGTTTGGCGGGTCGAATCCCGAGTGCTGCTTCTGCCAACCTAGCAGTTCGAAAGCACGTAAAAAATGCAAGTAGAAAAATAGGGACCACTACGGTGGGAAGGTAACAGTGTTCCGTGCGCCTTTGGCATCTAGTCATGCGGGCCACATGACCACAGAGATGTCCTCAGACAAGCGCTGGCTCTTCAGCTTTGAAACGGAGATGAGCACCGGCCCCTAGAGTTGGAAACAACTAGCATGTATGTGCAGGGGAACCTTTACCGTTACCTTTTAATGCTTTATAGCCTCTCTAAGTGGTTTACAGAGTTAGCGTATTGCCCCCAACAATATGGGTCCTCATTTTACCGACCTCCGAAGGATGGAAGGCTGAGTCAACCTTGACCCAGTGAGAATCGAACTGCCAAACTGCTGGCAGCCGGCAGTTAGCAGAAGTAGCCTGTAGTACTGCATTCTAACCACTGCGCCACCAAATATTTTGTTTCCAACATGTCTTTACATTTCCTATATTCTTCTCACCTCTGCATTTTTCAGGATCTCATCAACTCCACCAACCATAACTTTCTTGGTCCTCTCCCCCTTCCTGACCCAGTCACATTTTCCTTCATATATTTCTTTTCTGATTCACTCCTCATTCATTTTCTATGATCAAACACCGCAAGTGTATTCCTTTTATGTAGTCCACTGACTTTTGCATTCAGTCTGCATTCATTCAGCACCTTCTCTGCTTATCATACAGACTTCCTAAGTACAATCTATTTCCACGGAATACATTATGTTTTTCCTTATGACCCCCAGGCTGTACTTCCACGTAGCAAAATAAGCAGAAGAATACTTTTATATAGAGATCTGTTTGCTTCTTCCAACAAATATTCCTTCCAATAATTAATCTGTAACACAGGTTTTTATATAAATCTTCTTCCCATGACTTCACATGTCTGGAGTGGAAAGGCATATATCTCTCTAAATTTGCAGAGTTCCATAGGGTATAGGAACCATTTGTGCTGGGTTCCTACTGTAAATGAAGCATGATAGTCTACCTAAAGGATTGAGATTGACATCTCTTTATTTTAAATTATTTCTATTTCACAATTTTCATATTAAACTACCCAGGGCAATATGTTTTACCTAACATAAATGTAATACAGCATTTGCAGAACTAAGAAGATTTATCTTAGAATCTACATCTGTCTGTCTGTCTGTCTCTCTCTCCATCTGTTTGTCTCTATCTCTACCTCTATCTCTATCTCTCTATCCATCTCTATCTCTTTCTCTATGTCTCTATGACTCTATGTCTCTATCTATCTATCTATCTATCTATCTATCTATCTATCTATCTATCTATCTATCTATCTATCTATCTATCATCAACATAGAAGAGCAGTACCATTATGAAATATCAATGGGGAAGCAGATATGATTTTTTCCTAAAGGAGACTAATAAGGTCTCCGTTTAATGATGCTGTTGTCCTAATGCACTTTTTAATACTTAATATCTATTTGAGGGAATCTCCTGGACTCACAGATCCTGCTGGAAGAGTGAGCAGTAACTGCAGCCAGGATGGCTTTTACACAGATCCATCCTGTGTGTCACCCGTGCTCTTTCCTGGACTGGCAGGTTCTCCTCACCCTCACCCCCAGTCACATCTCTCTTAGATAACTCTATCATGCTCTACATGGGTCTGTCCTTGAAGACTGGTCAGAATGTAGCTACATGAACAGGCATGAGCACACCTGCATACACTCATTTAACTCTGTGCTCTGTGAGCTTATTTGTCACCAGTGAGTTTTGGATGCAGTACAAGTGTTGGTTATTATCTATTAAGTCTTAAAGAGTTTTGGGGCAGGTTACTGTATCTGTTGGATCAACTTTCTCCAATCACCTCTGTTCATTCTACAAAGCCTTATCCAATGCTCCTCTTTTCTTAGGAAATATTGGCCTATCAGACATTGGGTTAGTCCCTATTCCTGCTCTGCTTGAAAAAGATACTATGAGCCTAACTTTTTAAATAGTCCATGGGCTATATATTTTGGGCTATATATTTTGTTCCTTTGATTAATTTAATTTCCTATCTCACATAGTGATTTTGGATGGCTTAGCTTACAGTGAGCAAAACAATATAAAACATAGTATAAAACATAGCAACCTGTGCAGCAGCTGAGAGACCAATTCTAAACAGCCTAAGCACAGTGATGATGAACCCATGACATGCATGTCAAAAGTGACATGCCACAAAGGTTTGGGTGATACTGCTGCAGTCACTAACACCTCAAGAGCATGTCCCATTCTTGCACAACTTGGGGGCACTGCAGAAGCCAACTGTCAATGCTGCTAACATCAGATGTTTTTGCTCTGATACCAGAGATGCAACCATTTTCTTCTGCTTTGTTTTACTTTTAGAATTAGATGATGCTGGGGGGAGGAATGTGCATGAGAGTTTAGCTAGACATAACATTACTGAACCTAGTGTGAGAACCAAGGTTATTGAAATAAGAGATGATAAGAATTGGTGGGCTCGAGAACTGGAGGGGAAGCCTGCATTTCCAACTAATTGGGGAATGTGATTTATGACTGTTAATTGGAGGAGGGAAATGTGTGTTGATACTATGTGCTCAGGGGAGGGGAATCCAGTTTTTGGCTTTGATTGTGTTAGTGCCGATGCTATGCTTTTCAAAAAAAGATTCTTTAAGGTCAACAATGCCTCAAAGTTCTTTGAACAGTTTCATCTGTCGGAACCACCACACCAACACAAGAATGGGGTGTGCTCTCACATGAGCCTCCAGACCCTCCAGAAGTCACACAAGTGGACTGTCCTGTCGTGCAGCCTTTGGATCCTTTGAAAATTGGATGGTTTTACACAGATTTTGGAGGTTGCAAAGTCCTTGGAAGATAATTCTCTGAAGTGCAACCCAGAGCAACCTTGTGTAGGCTGCAAGGACTTGTCAACAGAAAGAGAACACCACCTGAAAGTGACAGTGGAGGAGCCGTATCCTACCCATATCCTGGAGTTTGATCCCGATAGGGCTCAGGGTTGACTCAGCCTTCCATCCTTCCAAGACTGATAAAATGAGGACCCAGATTGTTGGGGGCAATATGCTGACTTTGTAAACTGCTCAGATAATGTAAAGCACTATGGAGTGGTACATAAGTCTAACTGCTTTTGCTATTGCTTCTGCTGCTGCTATTGTTATTGCTTGGGCAGATCCTGGGGAGTGCTGGGCTATGGGGACAATGAAGCCTTTCCCCACAGTTCATGCTCATCGAGAACAGCACAAAGTGACCTTTTTAGTACTAGCAGGGGTGCTAGGGCTGAAGACTTCAGGTCCAGCCTCGGACGCAGCTGCCATGCCATTGTTCAGAGTAGCTTAGATGGAAATAGAGAAACAATTGTCTTGATTTTCCAAGTTTTTGACATGCTGAGCCCCCATAAGCCCTCACTAACACCTTGATCACCCAAAACCCAGGTGATCAAGTTTTGTGTCTTAAGGTTCTTCTAAAAATCCAGCAGGGTGAATAGTGTTCTGTAAGGCAGGATCAGCAACAAAGAACTCTGCTTCCTCCTCCTGCAAGATGGGACCCATAACATGATTCTCATGCTGGATCTAAAGGGATAGGGAGAAACATCTGGGGAGATGCAATCCTCAAAATATCTGACCCTGTGCCATGAAAAGCTTTATAGGTGACAACCACACCTTTAATTGAATCTGAAACACATTGGTAACCAACGAAGCCCACAGAGCAGAAATGTCATATGGGCACACCAAGCTGTGTTTATAATTGCCTGTAAGACTGTATCTTGCACCATCTGCAGCTTCTGAATTTAAGCAATGACTAATAGGGAATGCCCGCAACAGTTTTTAATGCCCTTCCCCACAGCTACTTTTTGATTTTTATACCCTGTGCATTCTGTTTGTTTTCACTGAGTTTTTAATGTAAACTGCCTTTCAAATTTAGTGGGGATATATTACAAATAAATAAATACACACCTACATATGTGCTTACATTTATTTTCAAGAAGATATGACTGTTCTCTGTTGTCCTTCAGTTCTCATAATAAGCTAAGCTCCATAAGGCTTGTGGGAGTAACATCTGAAGGCACCAGAATGGAGAAAGATTGGGGAAGTTGAAATGGAGCCAAAAAAAGAAGTTATCTTTACAAAGAAATAGATAGATGATATATAGGATAGATAGATAGATAGATAGATAGATAGATAGATAGATAGATAGATAGATAGATAGATAGATAGATAGATAGATAGATAGATAGATAGAGTCAAAGTAGAATATTTACTATTCTTTGTTTTAATTTTCAGAACTGTTGTTTTGATAGCCAGCTTCTCAGCCTTTCAGAACAAGGAAGCAGAAGGAACAGTCCACACTGTTAATTAAATGAGAAACAGTCAGGTCTTGTTTAGAGCATTCAGGTAAAAGAAAGCTCTCCAAAGGCAAAACACTAAATAAAAAATACCTCTAACACAAAGGAAAACCGACACACCTTTCTGGCTGCATACAGATAATGGCAGCAGCCGGAAATCCTGCAGATGGGTGCTTAAATTCCAATCAAGGAGAACTAAGCAACTGTGATCCAGGCTGAGTTACCAGAACCACAGTGGCTATCATCATTCAGCTGGTTTTTTTTTTAATCTGTATCAAGCAGATAGAGATAAAACGTTTTCCGATTTTTCAAGCAGAACCCCCTGCAGAACTGCTGAGGTGGAGATAAATGATTGGTGGGGAGAGCTGCAGGGTTGCGGTGGCTGTTTTTGAAAGGGAATCCTGAGGGACCTTTGAAGGGATCAAAAAATGGTAGAAGTAGGTCAACTGCAACTTAATATGACCCTCAAAGTGGGGAAGCTTCAAAGGGAAACACAAAGCTTTGGGGAAATGTGGATTGTGGTTCCTTGTCTCCTCCGGCCACATCCCAGCTAGTGACAGGTTACGCATACCCACGTGAGTTAGGCTGGCAAGCATGGAAATGTCACCTTATATAGCTTTACAGTGCCACCGATGTCTTTCAGACGCAATGAATGACATTAACAGCAAAGCTTTTCCTGTGCAGTTGTTTTCCAGAGGAAGAAAGTATTGATAGTAACATGTTGTGATGGAACCAATAGGCAGACGTCTGGATTCAAGGGCATTTGCATGCTTTTAGTGAAGCTCATCTTTGCTGCAGTATCTATTAGCTTTGGCAGTTCTGAACACATACTGTATATACCCAACAAATTCTGCAGAGCCAGTGGTGAGTTACATCACTAAGTACTTTGACATTTATTATTTGTTTTGCCTCAAAATAAGATTCGCATAGTAATCAGTGAGACCTTGCAAACACATATTGGCATTAAACTAACCTGTTTCTAATCTACCTTGAATTAAGAAGGAAAAATACATGCTCCTTTGTCCGCTTCTTATATTTCCATGCATGAATTTTATATAAGTATGTCCAGAGCCTAGTTAAAATACTCTTAATAAGAGGAGATGTGAAAAAGAACCATAACCATGTCCACCTTTGCCAACACATTAAATGTATGAATAACAACAACAGAAATAATTAAAAACTGAAGGTGTTTCATCCTCCAGGCACAGTATGATTTGCCTCAACAAGCTGCCTGAACTTATGTTCATTAAAATTACCTTTTAGGCTGGTAAACAGCGTTCATCTTCCATCCTGCTTTAAAACCAATCTACACAGTCTCAACAAATTTCATTTGAATTTGCAGGAAATTTAAGTTATATTTGGCACTATAATTTAGAAAGTAGATGAGTTCTTTATTTACATATTTGCCAGTCAAGCAACAGAAAATGGGCATGTTCTATGATTTGGGACATGGGATGAGATTTCCTTTTTTTTTTTGATGGTATATATTTTGCCAGAGTATTTTGAATGAAACTGTGGCATAGAGAAATGCTATTTGCTCCAATACTTTCCTTCCTTCCTTCCTTCCTTCCTTCCTTCCTTCCTTCCTTCCTTCCTTCCTTCCTTCCTTCCTTCCTCCCCCCCTCTCTCTCCATCTATCTATTTCAATGTACAATATATGGTTGCCCATCTCACATCAGCAATTCTTTTAATAGAATATTTTTTTTACAGATTTAAGTTATGTACTTTCCCCAGTGTATACAACTCAACACTTACTTTGATTTATTTGTGACAATTCCATAGAAAATAGCAAAGTCTAATATTGGCTGCCTTCACATAATTCCTGTTAACAGAATTATAGAATTAACCCATCTTTTGGGTTCCCACCATACAATGGAGCAAAAACTAGCCAAATGCTTTGAGTGCAACATTATGGCACTTCATTGGAAATAGTACTAACGTGAACTCTGTCCAACATTGCACATGTGCAGTTGCTAGTAAATGACCTGCCTAAGCATGTTGGATGAACACAGCAACTGATATTCTCCTGCATCCCACTGCAGTGGGGAATATAGAAAAATCGGTTGATGCTCATCTGTCTAAAGTTGTTGATTGAAGAAAGCAACATTCCAATATGAGAGAACTCTGTGGAGAGAAGGCCTGATTATAGACCTTGTGGCTGGGAAGAACAGGATAATGCTAAACAAGGACTGTCTGCAGGGAGAGGGTAAAAGAGGTCAAGAGAGTGGTCAAAATTACACAATCAGTGGCCTATGCTTTTCTACGTGGGTCACGATGCACAAATAAAAGAGTGAGTGCTTTGATCTCATGGTTGCAACTTCTATCTTGTTGTTTTTTTTATTATCTCCACCATGTCACCACTAAGCAGACAGAAGAGAACACCAGAAGACTCAAACAGAAAGACATGGACTCTTAAGCAATCTTGGAGATCCTTGCAATCAGAGGAGAGGAGGAGCTTCAGAGAGATGAAGACTGTTTCCAGTTCAACTGGTTGATTAATTCTAGTCTGAAAGAAAAGTCATTGAGACTTGGTTAGGTCCTTTATTTATTTGTGTTCATTATCTATTAAGTTATTTCCTTTCAAGGTCAGCTTCATGATCTGCTGAAAAATGAGTAGAAAGTCTTGGGCAAAAAAAAATTAAAAGCAAGCATGAAGACAAAAGCTAAGAAAATCTAGCTTTCATTGCAACATGTTCATTATGTCTCTTTCTTTTAATGTTAGCAAACAAATCAGGATGTTGGTGAGCCATTAAATGCACTGAGGAACTACTTTTTGGTGGTGTGGCTAAAGAATGTAGGACAAGGAAGGCATGGAGAAGTTGAGGGAGATGGTGGCTACATAAACCAGTAACTGAGGAAAAATGGAGGCAGAGTATGCTTCTTGACTATGTTGTGCTTGAAGTTAAGGATGTTGATGGTGGCATTGATTCAAGAATAGTAAGTTCCATAAGCTCACTTCCCTCTTTTTGCTTCAAAGGATGACTGTCCTGTCTTTCTGATCTTCCAAGTACCTTTCTTTCCCTACTTTTTTCTAGCAGCCATCAGTTCCTTGAGTTAGAAAAAGCAAAGTTCTGGGAAGATTGAAGGGACAGGTGGGCCATAGGAAAACCTCTTTGGTGGGATGCTGAGCTTGTCGATCAGAAGGTCGGCAGTTTGGCGGGTCGAATCCCGAGTGCCACGTAGCAGAATGAGTGCCTGTTACTTGTCCCAGCTTCTGCCTCCCTAGCAGTTCGAAAGCACGTAAAAATGCAAGTAGAAAAATAGGGACCACTACCATGGGAAGGTAACAGCGTTCCGTGCTCCTTTGGCATCTAGTCATGCTGGCCACATGACCACGGAGACGTCCTCAGACAAGCGCTGGCTCTTTGGCTTTGAAATGGAGATGAGCACCAGCCCCTAGAGTTGGAAACGACTAGCACGCATGTGCGGGGGAACCTTTACCTTTTACCTTTACCTGTACTAACTATCCAGTTAGATTTCTTGATCTTTTCCTGCCTTCAAGCCATTCACATTTCCTTCACATGTTTGTTTTGCAATTCAATTCACCTTCATTTTTTTAATAAAATCAAATAACTTCAATATACTTATTTTGTACTTCTCATTTTTTTTCAATCCACATTCCTTGCTAATGGCATTTCTTTTTGTTTCTAATAGAGCCAACCTGCAACAATTCAGTCAACCATTAGATGGCAGCAAGAACATTAAAAAAACCCAACTGTCTGCTACCTCTAAGTGGCCACCTGAATTATTGCAGCCCAACTTTATCTCATAAACTCAAGTGATTTATCCCCACTAAGTTCTTATTCTGGTATCAAAAGTAGACAGATGCATTCTCTTATAGACAAACATTTTCACTTCTTTTGATGAACGTTCATTCCTCACAACAGATAATCCGTTATCTACTACCTTTATACCAGCATTGGCAACTTTTAGAATTTCTTCCTCTTTTCTTTATCTGCTGTCAGTTTTTAACCAATCACATAAAGATTGTAACTCAGTAAAACTAATCTGAAAAGTGTCCAATTAAGAAATCACCATCTTCCTGTTGAAGAGGAGCACTTGATTATTTTATGTAAATCATTTCCTTAATAAACATTTGTGTCAGTTTCGACATTTTATATGTAGTGACAGTGTCAATCCTGTACTTGTGTAAAGAACAGAAACACCGAGTTTCTATAAGATCATTTGTTCTGGTGGTAAGATAGAGTTACTCTAGAGTCGAGCTAAATAACAAGCGATGTCTCGGAATACAAAATTGTGCTTTTCTTAGGAAATAATATTAAGTGGGCTTGTTTTTATTTTCTTCTAAAATAGGTCTGTCTGCTGGTAGGTTTACAAAAATAAAAATGTCAAGATGGCAGCCCTAGTGGTATAATTGAAGCTCCGCCTGTGTCAGACACAAGGAACCAAGAACAACTTGATGAATTGAATTGAATTGAACTGAATTGAATTGAATTGAACTTATATACCACCCTTTTCCCGTAGGACTCAGGGCGGTTTGCAAAGTATTTAAAAACATCAATACAATACAAGAGTTATTTATGACTGATTTATGCGGCCCGGGATTGGACACGAGGCTGGCTCCAGGCAGTGATAACTGCTTCTTTGAGTGAGGGTAGTTTTCCCACTGCCTTGAAGGAGGCAGTGGTGAGACCCCTCCTCAAGAAGCCTGCCTTGGACCCAGCAATATTAAACAACTTTCATCCAGTCTCCAACCTTCGCTTCCTTGCGAAGGTTGTTGAGAGTGTGGTGGCGCAGCAGCTCCCTTTGTTCTTGGATGAAGCTGATTATCTAGACCCGTACCAATCGGGCTTCAGGCCCGGGTACAGCATGGAGACGGCATTGGTCGCGCTAGTGAATGATCTCTGGCGGGCTCGGGACAGGGGTTGTTCCTCTGTCCTAGTCCTATTAGACCTCTCAGCGGCTTTTGATACCATCGACCATGGTATCTTGCTGTGACGTCTCAGGGGGTTGGGAGTGGGAGGCACAGTTTTTCAATGGTTCTCCTCCTACCTTCTGGGATGTTCGCAGTCGGTGTTGGCAGGGGGGCAGAGGTCGACCTTGAGACCTCTCATTTGTGGAGTTCCTCAGGGATCGGTCCTCTCACCTCTCCTGTTCAACATCTATATGAAGCCGCTGGGTGAGATCATTCGTGGTTTTGGAGTTGGGTATCATCAGTATGCTGATGATACCCAGCTTTTTATTTCCACCCCAAACCACCCCAGTGATGCCCTCGATGTGATGTCCCGTTGCCTGGAGGCAGTCCGGGTCTGGATGGGGAGAACAGGCTTCGGCTCAA